>NW_014577162.1:55495-64269 GCF_000485595.1 Priapulus caudatus
CTCTCTCTTTCGCTCTCTCGCTCTCTCTCTCTCTCTCTCTCTCTCTCTCTCTCTCTCTCTCTCTCTATATATATATATATATACACTCCTGAATATCACGTCTACACGGAGTCGGGAACACTTTGCTAATGCGTTTCACTGGTGATACGCTTCAATGTCGTGAGAGGAAAATGCAATAAGGGTGCCTGGGCGCCGTACGTTTTCTGGTCACCGGGCTGAATATAATCACCCCACTCATTACATCCCGACCGTGCTCACTTACATTATACGCACCCGCTAATCCACGAATCCGATCGACCGCAAATTCTAATTAAAGATCAGAAGGTCAGGGTTGGACTGAATAAAGGGCTAGGGCCCGTTGTCAGAAACAAAATTAGTCTCAACATTAGTCTTAACAATTAGCATTAACTTTACGATGTTTCTGACAATGGGCCCATGGCCCTTACAGAATACACTGTTAAAAACAAAAGCCATTTTTTCATACGGAAGGAAGATCTCCTCTATAATCTTAGGCAACGAGGAGACGTCAAGGCAGCGATCAACATCTGCCGATAACATGCCATCTAGCCCGTTAGCCGACGCAATGACCTCACGTCAGACGTCACAATCTCGTTGAATTTCCTCGCGACTTTCCTTTCGCGTGTTTCGCGAGGTGAACGAACTGGCTGTCGGCTGCCGGCATTTCGCATGCGCGCGTGGAGGCCGCTGGAGAATATAAAACATCGTTAATGTGAAAGACGGTGACCGACTCGCGGTGCGTCATACAAATGTCTCAAAATGACGATAACGTGGAATGTCGCGAAACGCTTAGTCGTAAAACGTTCGTCACCATACGCACGTTACTCATGACTAAATAAAACTCTCTACGGGAGTAGATGTTCGTATACGTAAGAATTTTCAATAAACTTTTTTCCAACAACACGAATTTGAGTTTTTATCGTAATATTACTATCTTTATTATGTATATCTATACAATCTATACAATTTCAACAACGACTTCATCAATGTTATACGTTTATAGCCACGCGTGCCTAATAACCGCATGTCCATATGATATTATTATAAAAATGCATGCCAATCCCCATATATATATATATATATATATATATATATATATAAAGCTACAATATAAATAATACCAATTTTACGTTATATTTACGAATTAACGTGTGAGTAAAATAGAATTTTCTATATAATAACCTATAAAAAAACCTATAAAAAAATCTATATCCGACTTGGTTTTCCTTGATTTGAAAGTTGTAGAGGCTAAAATGTTATAGGGTATATATAAAATATAAGAATTTCATTAATATAATTTTTTTCTCATTATAACATGCATCGCATCAAACATACCATAACATCGCACACAAACCTTACTGGTGGCTTTAAACCAAACATTAAACTATATCAAAACCCTGTGGTTTTTAGTGCTCTCGATAATAATTCTATTTTTTCTAAATTAATTAACGCAATCCTGAGAATAACGTTGCGTACGTGCTATATTATTACTACAACACTGGTTAGCTCTCCCAACTTCACTTCAATATGTGAGATGAGCAAAGTAAGAAGAAGAGAACGAAACACCAAATAGTATAAAATCTGCAAAATTTACACTCCCGGCTTTCTCATCGACCATTATTCGTACGCACAGACCCGCTTACACGGAATCTTGTTTGTCATTGATAGCATCAGAGCCATCATTGTAAACATGACGGACAATGATTGATTAATTAATGGTGATTCGTGCATTTCATATCAAAGACGTGTGTGCACGTGGCGTAACTCGCTGAGGCGTACTCTTATCGTGAATCGACATTAAAAACCTGATTGAAGCGATTTCTAATACTTACCACGCGCCGACACGTAATTTCCGCTGTTTTACATCCCAATCTGTCGCAACATTAAAAAAACATTTACATGGTACGTATTGACAAATTTTTGGCACACCCTCAATTTCCCAATAACCTCGTAAACAGATGACATAAAGAACAGTTAACAAATAACGTGCGGATTTTACGTACGCATACAAACCACCGCAGAGACGTATAAACTGAGTAGGATTCGTCATAATAATATATATATATATATATATATATATATATATATATATATATATATATAATATATACCCTGAAGCAGAAGCAACGTTACGAATTATTTTATATACTATAAATATACATTATAAAAGCTGTTCCCATCGCACACAACCGGCAATGGCAAACACCCAACCCAAAATACTCACGTAGTAGGGATTGAGTACAGGATTTTTGAGTACGGATTTTCGTTTAATATTAAATTTGTTTCACGATCAATCGTTAACCATAGTTGCACAGCCCATTGCATATGGAAAGCTAATTGCTTTGCATTGGCTGCTGTGCGCACACACATCAGAAATACAATCGTAATTAGTACATTAGTGGGCCGGCATATTATGGTGGTGGGGGGCATCTCGTCATCTACTGTTTCCAGCATATGAACGTTCACGCGCAGGCACGCACGCACGCACGCACGCACGCACGCACGCACGCACGAAGGTAGCATTGGTTAACCACTAACCATCTCATTATATCCGAATGTACATAAGTGATTTTTTTTCGTTTTTTTCGAATTCGGCCGAATATTTGGAAACTTGGGTTGTCTTACGATTGTCAATTACTTTGTTGTATAATAAATTAATTGTTTTATAAATAGTGAAACAGCCTGTCAGCAGGACTCCTGCAAAGCGATTCAGACAAACACAATCACCACAACTGACAAATAATCTGCATATTATAAATCACGCTTGAAAAAAACAGGTTGCTAATGAAAGACCCATAAGACGAACCAAAATTTTCCTGAAATCCAGACCAGTTCAATTCTAGCTCCTGATTTCATTCATTCAATTCATAAATTTGAAGAAAAAAAGCAATACACAATCTGTCATTAATCAATTAAAAACATGTCATGCACATCTGGTTATCATGTACTTTGAGCAAATGTACCCAGAAACTGTAAGTAAAGAATAAGTAAGTAATAGTAAAAGTAACATAAAGTAAGTAATAGCCTAAATACCACGAAAACATTAGATTTCGCATAATAATTCATGCTCACTACTGATGCAGACGAGCATAGAGATCTATTATTTAGCGTGCATGTAACTCTAGCCAAGGCCAAGGTGATGCTAACCTCAAACGAATCATGCAATCAACGAGATCATAAATAATTCATTGCACAACGTCGTGCAGCGGCGCACACACACGCGAAGAATCAAACTTGCGTAAGGTCACCCTCATTTTTCCGTGGCTCACCCTAATTTCTTTGTGGCCCGCTGTAATTTCTCCGTGGCCCACCCTAATTTCTCCACTGCCACCCCCCTAATTTTTTTTGCTGCTCACCGTAATTCCTCCGCGGCCCGCCCGAATTTTTCTGCGGCCTACCCTAATTCCTCCCCGGCCCACCTGAATTTCGCCGCAGCCCACCTTGATTTCTCCGCGGCACACCACCGGTAGCTACGGCCTGTACCACCCCCCATCCCACGCTCTGAACACGGGTCCGTCGATGACGTGCTTCGTCACAAACTCGACCTTGCATGCGGTCAGGTCGCGGTTGCCGCTCTCGACGCCGTCACCGAACTCGGCCGTTGTCCCGTCGTCATCCTCGTCAGCAGCGTCGTCCGCAGCGGTGCATGGCGACCACTCTAGCTCGAACAGAACGAGGACGTTGACCTGCGGGTGAGACTTGAGCGCGTGCGCGGGCACGTAGAGCGTCACCTGCGGACCCATCACAGGCCAGTAGCGTCCAACGTTGAAGCCGTTCACAAAGGCCACGCCCTTGAGAGATGCCCAGAAAACACGCTCAAATGTCAGCAGTGCTTCGATTTTAATATCGCGTGGGAGGAACGTTTCGACGGAGATAGTTGATATCAGTAATGACTCAGCTAAACGGTCATGTTACATGTTTCATAATGTCGGCTGACGATCAGATATGTAATATAAACCGTACAACACACCCGAGAAATAAAATAGTGGGATCGCTTTACCGTGGCTGCAAAACGTACGTGAACTTTACATCACCGATTGTTTATCGCATGCCCGGTATTACAATAAAACACATACAAACGTCAACGAACTTACGAACGACTGATGAGACCAGATAGGAAAAGGTACAGTACACATTACAGCAGAATGTCATTGAACAGAAACGCTACGAAGATCACGTCGCAAATGACGTGCCCCGATCATTATATCATTATGATCATCATCTTAACCTTGTACCATGATATACTGTACTTATAATTTCCATTACCTTGTACCAACCATTCAATCTCAAGTAGGAGTCCTGCGGCGATTTAATGTGACCAGGAACTATGAACGCCCCCGTATAAAAAGAAGGCACAGGGTGTCCGGTTGCAGGAAGAGGAAGCCCGGCATAGTAGTACCTGTAATCGTTCAGCGACTTTAGATTAGGTAACCGTAACCCATTCGACACAGCTAAGATGCACACAACCGTCAGCCAAGATGTCTTCGCGAATGAAAAATCACCGGATGATTATTCATCTGCAAAAGGCACGGCTAGTCCTATCTATAGCAGCTCGAGAATTTCAATCACAAACGGCTCGCGAGCGAACGAACCAATTAACCTATTATCCTGCAACACTCCCCGCAAGATTCGCCTGTACGTCAAACTCTTTCGATACTTCTGCCAGCCTGTCATTGCTGAAAGATACGATCACGACAGCTAGCTCACCTTATTGCTTGCGTGAACACGGCTCGTGCCGGTGCCCCGCTCTGCAGCAGTGACGGCGGCGGACGCACCAACGTCTCTCCTCGCCGCTTTAGCCGTTCCAGTGAACGTTCATGCTCCCTCGTGCGGAGCAGCCTCGCGAGCATCTCGAGCGCGCGCACGTTGGCGTCGAGACGCTCGCCCTCGAGTGGTGACGACGATTGAGACTGAGATGCGGTCTCGTCCTCGAGCCCGTCAGATACCGCCTCGTCATCTCGCGAGCTTGCTGGTGAATGGGTTGCTGCGAAGCTTTGCGAGGCGGTGTCGGCAGACGATTTCACCCGCGAGTCGTACGCACTCGTGAACCAGCTCGGAGTTGCGTTGAAAGGAAGCGAGAACATCTCCCAGTTAGTCAGCGTTCTATTGTTCATGGTCACGTTCCAGATCAGCCCCTGGCGACGAGAAATATTTAATCGGGTTAATTGCAGCCTGAGGCGAAGCCGCAGTTGAGAATACAAGTTCTGAGTGCCTCGTTGCATCATTTTGCGACTTAGGATTCTGCTGGTGACGCGCAGAAGCAATTATATTTGGGTAAATTGAGAATTGCTGACTTCTTGAAATCGTCTCTTGTAAAACTCTTGAATATTAGTGATGTTGAAACTGATTGCATTTTACATAGAGATACACATTTCTGTGTAATTACTGTTAGCCATTAAAAATAGATAACCTGCAAAAACGAGAAGAAATCTTTAATGATGTAACTTGATGTAAAACAATGTAATATATTCATATTGATTTCATATTTAACAGCCCTATAAAGAGCTTGGAAATGATGTTTTTTTTCTCATATGACCCAAATACACTGAACATTACTCTGACAGACAGTAAATATACTTACTGTGAGCATACAATGTGTCCTAACAATTTATATTCTTTGAAGACATTCTGCATGATCACACATATGCATCATGAGTATATATTATGATTGCCCGATGTACACAAATGTAAAATGCCTTTGCAAAAATATACACCGAGATAGAAGAATAAATTTTGTGTACGTGATTGTAAATGTAATACATTATTATACTGTGAAACTGCAAACAGTTTACTAACATCCAATTAGCTTATTGAATTTGTGTTTAAATAAAATTGGAGAATGGTGGTAAAACCACACGCATAAAACCTGACAAGTTAGTCTTATTATAGGCATTACATGGTGAAAACATCATTGGAAAAATTTGAATGCAAACTAAGTGTAATTACTGAATAGGTGCTGCACACGGCCATACATTATTGATGCTTACAGAACCCGATGGAAATCATGGAGGCTGCTTCATATATACTACATATACAGCCTCATCGTTTATAAGCAGGTCTGTATCTGGCTGCAGAAGCCATATATATATATATCAGAAACCAGACCTCCTCCACAACACCAACACCTCCAGTACTTGTTAGTTAGACAGATGGAAAGATAAGCCATTCACGAGTTGTCAGGGGAAGTGGCCGAGAGCTGCATGAAATACAAACAATTACTCATTTAGGTGTTTCAATATTTGTGAATGAAGTTTTGGTGCTAAAATAGGAATTTAAAATTGTGCACTTTCATATTGACAGATACATGCAAAGTTTTCAATGGCTGCAACTTTTCTTTGCGTGATAATAGATATTTGTTATATTGAAATGTTATTCACACTGGTTGTTCGAACATATGATTAAAGGCACATTTTAAACCTTACTGTGTATAGATGTGTGCTATGGGCACAAAGATGGTCAGACTAGCAAAACTAAAACACTCTGCAGCTAGGTACAGTGATACTATACTCGCTCGCAATTGATTTTTGTCAGAAAAATATCGTGCGTCCTCTTCAGAGTGCTCACAAATTGCAACTTGAACTTACCACCAAGATATTACTGCCAACGTATTGATTAATGCTAACTGCCAGGGGAAAGTAAGTGCATGGTATGGATAGTGACAATGAGTTGCGAGTTTACATTATGAAACGCCTAGCCTGTGCAGAATGATCACCTAGTAAAGATTCTTTATGTAAACCTAACTATAGTGACACAATGAGAATCAGATATTCACTTGCAGTTATTTCTTTTTTAATGAAATTGAATTTAGATTTTGGGTAAATTACAACTGCATACGTACACGAAATTCAATGGATTACAATTTCAACTTTTGCATGTGGAATATATTCAGTATTATCATTAATTTTACGTAGTCGTGGTGGCAGCAACGGCAGCGGGGGAGACGGTGGTATAGTAGCAAGAGTACCAGCAACAGCAGAGCAGCAGTGGTAGTGGGAGCGGTAGCAGTAGCAGTGGTAATAGTAACAGTAGTAGTAGCAACAACAGCCGTAATAAAAGAAGTAATATACGTAATGTTGTCGTTTCATAGATCTAAAATTAGTGAAACAACATGCTAATGAGTGAATAAATAAATGCATATTTAAACTTAGCCTAAATATAGCTAAAACTAACCTTGACATCATTTATTAAAGGGCCATAGCAGATTCTTCCTTGGTTTTCAACTAGTATGTCTAGCTGCTGCCCCTGCTTAAGTTTAGGAAGTTGAATAGCATATGATCCGTCCATTCTGCTCAGAATTCCTACAGGAAACTTGTAAAGACAGGATAGAAATATTAAATAACTCAGTGACTCATGTAGATTATTTCATTTCAATATGTGGCTACTATTATACTTTAAAAACATGATATCTTATATAGTTTTTGCATAAACAATTTGTATCATTTGTTACAACTGTTTGAAATAAAGTAAAACACAATTACAACATGTTATGTCCTTAATATTTCTGCAATGAATATTTAACAAACAGGTTATACCATTTCTGCTCATTACGAGGAAATTTAATTAGGAATTCTTGAATACTTGCACTTTCATGATTACTCGCATGACAGAAAATCCATCTACATACTGGAGAAAGTATATAAGCTTCACAACACGTATATGCACTCAAAGCATTACATACCTGATCAACTAATATGTAGGCTCTGTCCCTAACGTGCGTGAGATCTAATAAGATCGGAAAAGAATCGAAGGCTGGCACTTTTGTTCTGTACAAGACAAAACCATAATCTTGTCCCAGTTGTTCAAAGCTCTGTGGATATAGCGACTTGTTGGAGCCATCTTTGCAAAGGTCATCTAATACATCATATATGCTTCCAATCTGCAAATGACGTAATACAAAGTACGTGCCACAAAGACAGAATACAAAACAACACAATAACTCACACTAGCTGTCACAAGTGACAGAGTTTATACACGCGGCATGAGCTAAATATATGCCCTATGTGATTCGTACGCACGCGCGATAGCTGCGAGAGTGAGACGTGCGGGAGAGGTCAGACGGCCTGGAGTTTTTGTCTAGAATAGACGTGTGAAGTTTGTATCTGATATAGACGTGTAAAGTTTGTGTTTTATATAGACGTGTAAAGATTGTGTGTCTGATATAGACGTGTAAAGATTGTGTCTGATGTAGACGTGTAAAGATTGTGTCTGATGTAGACGAGTGAAGTTACTATTGAGATGGACCGGTTGAGTCGAGTCTGGAGAGAGAGACGTGGCGGCCGAGAAGAGGCCGAAGTTTGTGTTTGAGAGACACGTGTGGCTGGAGAAAAGAGGAGAAGAAGAAGAAGCTGAAGAAGAGGAGAAGGGGCCGAAGTTTGTGTTTGAGAGACACGTGTGCTGGACTCTGGAGAATAGGAGAAGAGAAGAAGCTAATGAAAGAGAGAAGCAGCAGAAGAGAGAAGGAAGAGAAGAAGCCGAGAGACAAGGAGAACCCCATCTGCGGTTTTGCTGTAACAGTTATTAATCATTATTAGTCAATGTATTGTAGTTTTTTGTAATATTGCAATTGAGGGTTGTGCGGGTGCCAACGTTGAACTGTTACAATGGTTTATTAACTTTTCATTATTTGACATTACTAAACTTTTCTGTCTACAGTGTATGCATGCGTGCACTTACTACACTTACTACTAGTTAGCGTGCACTAACTAGCTTCAACTCGTGACACTAGCATTACAATAGAACCCGTTTTATGCATTTTT
>NW_014577162.1:66823-71655 GCF_000485595.1 Priapulus caudatus
AGAGATATGTAGCATGTACGGCATATTGTCTCATAGTAATGGCACATGTATTTTTTTTTGTATATTAAAAATCGTGTTTGAAATGCGTGGATACAATGAACGGCATTTGTGAAAAACGGAAAAACGACATTTGCGGGAAAAAAAACTAATTTGAAGGCAGGTTTCAATTGACTGGTGGCATTGATTACACTATAGTCAGTTTATTTTCTTAAATATAATTACTGTCAAACTTGGATAGGCGAACAACCTATCGCACAGGACATATGCTCTTGCCAGCCTGGATTTGATAGAGCTGCGCAAGCAAGCCGCAGCGCCAGGGCGGCCTCTAAGGATACCTGGCCACATTCCATTCACTCGAACTGGGTTATCTACTATAAGGCAGACATGCAAAGGCTCGCTGAGTGCAGCAGTTCTAGCGTTTGGATTGACGGATTTGCTACCCATGTAGCTTGACAATTGCTTGAAATGCTCGTATAAGATTTGGCGATCGGCGCGCTTGGTTTCCTGCATAAACAGTTTTAAGTATGTTTTACATCACTGTACATCTAGTGTACATGAGTGTAGTTGCGCGGGCGATAGATGGCGTTAAAACGCGCGATAATGCGTGCATTGTCCCTTCGACCTTTGCCTCGAGCGGCTCGGTCTTACTGTATGAAAAAGGCGATGACATTGTAGTGTTTAACCCTGAGGCAGCTGCTACGTAAACGTCCACGTTCGACGAACGTAATACAGATAACGTATTTGCGTATTCATAGGGGATGGGACTGAGCTTGTGAATTAGGAGCCAGCATGGTGATTGAGTTTTTTAGGTTTTGCACTGTTTTATTACGTGCCTTGCATTTCGATGCAGCTCGACCATTCAAAATGGTTCTTCTAGCAAGCGCAAGCTTTCTGAATGGCAGAAGTTTTGAGCCGTACTTCTTGAGGTCAGACGATTGATTTGTCGTCTTTCGTTGATTCAGAATCAGAAGATGAACCGAACGATCGGGGATGAGGCGTATTTTGGCCCAACGCTATAGTCATTAGACAGTCTATATCTGAGGGTGATAGGACGCCGGTGATTGTTAGTGTCCAGTACTAGTATGTACGTGACAATGTTGAATTATTATTGCGGGGCCAGTATTACTCACTACTAGTACTAGTAGATTAGAACTTGTCAACAATTTTGTCAAACAAAAAAATCGTGAAAAGGGCGACTAAATACAGCTATAGTAAATACAAATTCACTCTAGATTTCATTTTTTTACACTGTATTAACAAACAAGAACACATATTTGACATAGTGAGCATGCAACAGTGAACCATGTATAAGGAGCATAACAACCGCGTGCCTATACAACAAGGAATTGAATACGGTCAAAAAGTCAACGATTTCCGTATGGTTACTGATAGCTGAAAGTCACGATGTCCATGAAATGAAGTACAACAATGGGGAGCACGTAACGGTTAAAAAGCTTACACAGTTAAGTGGTAATACTCGTTATGTGATGTTATGTAGTTTGTTAGTGCTACGGCAGTTGCTGTATTACCCTATAGGCCTGACTGATCAAATAGACTGATAGCTAATGTTAGTAAAGTGCTGAAGAGGTGGACGCCTGGACACATAGACCCTATGAGTCCGTAGGCAATACATTCAGAAACGCGCACAAACACAGTACCGTACATTATGCAATACATCGTATTATATGTCTAGGACTCTAGGCTATAGCAGTACAAAGAAACCTGTAATAAATATTGGAACATTCAGGGTTTATTCATTCTTCTGTATTACATGACAATTATGAATTAGTGGGTTTAAATTACGGTCCCAGTACACTTACTAACCGCTCATAGGGTCTATGTCCCCCAGGGTACTTGCCCGAAACGTACCCTGGGTATGGTCCGATATACCGCGAACGTACCTTGCGTCAACCCTTATTTGATATGGTTAGGATTAGGGTTAGGGGTTTGGCTTAGCGGGAGTAGCGTAGGCGGGACTCCCTAGACTCGTCTAGTGGAGTCAGGCGAGGTACCGGTCGCGCATATTAGATGGTACCGGAGGTAGTTCCCCGGTATATCACACCGTACCCAGGCTACGTTCGGCAGTACCGCCCCCGGGGACATCAGGACCCTTCGCTTGGCTACGCTGTTCTCGCGGCTTCGCGCTCTAGTCCGCTCGCGTGGTAAGTGACGTGGAGCGAAGGTCCCAGTCTACACAGGCCATTTCTCTTGCAAGCATTTCCATTACTGGGCCAAGGTTCGGAACGCGAGAATTTCTGTCAGTTCTTTTCTGTGATTTCGCGTCACACAGCTCGGTTAACGAACAACAAGAACATTATGTTTTTTATAACAAGTGAACACTGTCACGTCCCAAATGTCTACCCTCGTGTGTCCCCCGACTAAATGCGGAGCTGTTCGTGGCCCAGGGCTATGGATCCGTGCGCCGCCAATTACATTCGGGCGCACGGATCCATAGCGGGCCAAGCGCCTGGCATACTGTCGTAGGACGTTCGCGTCGCGTGCGCCTTGCCGCGAGAACTGCGCGCAAGACTTCTGCGCTCTAGGCGCTTTGGATTCAACACACCATCCTTTCGGCAACGCTTCTCTAGTATCCCCGTCTCATCTGGCCTTTATAGTAATATGTAACCATTCATCATGCTTTAAGATGCAATAACTGTTTGTAATAATTAATATATATAAAAAAACTAACACCATATTACTGTGTGTTGGTGATTGGGGAGTGCGACTGTGAGGAAAATGTAAACAACTGTGTCCCAGTTTCATAGTGCAACTGATGAATTAATGTCCTGGTTCGGTCATAAATGTCCATGCCGATCCCCCAATCGCGCTGCCTAATCGCAATCGCACGTCGCAACGATATAATAGAAGTACTAGCCACGAATTGCATTCAGCACCATTAACAACGAGAGAAAAATCACAAACACAAGACACAACAGTTCAGACGACAACCGACCTCTCTCGACGAAACAAATTTTTGTAAGCGTCGCTACTCAAAAACCGACCAAAATTAAAAATTAAGCTCTCAATTAATTAAAACATCGAATCTTGACATATTTACACAAAATGACTTATTTTTGCTTTTATTTGTGATGTTTTCTAGTTTTAAGGATATATAGAATACTCTGAATTTGGATAATGGTTTATTTATAATCATTTTGTAATTCTAATAGCCAATTGTAGCAGCAAGCGACCACTAAAAAATATAAACAAGTTAACAACACGTGACGGGGCGGCGCTGAACTGCAAGATCGCGTATTCGAATTGTCTCCGTCTAAAATTAACTAAACAGAATTTTAAATAGGGCATATTAATATCTAGAGCGTCCGACACATATACAATGGCAATCTCGCGCGATTTAGTTATTATTTCCTTTAACATTAGCTGGCGCTTGCATCAAAATGGCTTTCGGTATGTCATGATGATGATGTTGGTCATTTTATTGTTGATGCCTGAAGACTGACTCGTCTAAAATAGTATTACTATTACTACAGTATTTACTATTAGCAAATTGGAGTCCTAACGCTGCACAGTCACACCACAGGCACTTTGGAGGGCGTTATCAATAAAATATAATGCTAAATAAACTATCGAATTCTATTTACTACCAAAGTCTTAATGTTTCTCTACTGTCTTTCACTATTATTGGCGGACAATTTCCTGTAAATGCGTCGCAAATGCTCCATCTGCAACCAGCAGCGCTGGCTGCTGGCACAACTGAACAAATATATGAGTGTACTATTTATATGCTTAATAGTATACTATAGTAGTATATAGTGTATAAGAAACGATATATAATAATATATTTTATTAGTGTGCAGCAGCTAGTGTGCAGCAGCTAGCGTGCGGCAGCCAGCGTGTGTTGCAGATGAGCATTTGGACGGCATTTACAGGAAATTGTCGGCAATAATAGGTGAAAGATAGTAGAGAAACATTGAGACTTTGGTAGTAAATAGATTTCGTATTTATTTAGCATTAATATCAGGCCTATATTTTATTGAAACGCTCCAAGTGCCTGTGCATGGTCTAGCTCTATAGTCTACTCTACTCTACTCTACTCTACTCTCTAGTCTAGTCTAGCCTTCGCTCCGCCACAGCGCACGATCTATGTTGAAAATGGGCAACGAAACTGCCCCCACTGCTTCCACGAGGAACTGCTCACAGAAGAAAAAAAACATTCATTTATTTATTCATCAAAGTCTTAGTACTACTTGCAAGTTCTTTCAAATTCTGGCGAACATGGGTAACGTCAGCCGAAATGTAGGTAAAAACACGGGGGCAGCCCATTACTCATGGGGGTGAACTGGAACTTTTCTAAACATAAACATTGCCTGGCAACCTTGTATCAGTGCCAGAGCTATACGGTATACCCACACCCCCATGAGTAATGGGCTGCCCTCGTTTTTTCTGTGATGCGTTCCTCGTGGGAGCAGAGAGAGCAGTATCATTGCCCATATTCAACATAGTTTGTGCTATAGTCCTGTCGCGGAGCGAAGGGCTATTGTTCTAGAGCTAAATTGAGTCGTACTCATAGTCATAATATGTCCTGATAATATCGCGTCGCATTACAGTATAACATAAAGGAACCTAACGTGGAATTATTGCAGGACAGTGGGCTATGCTATAGCCAGTGGTGCAATCAAATTAGCACCTATCCTAGCTGGCAACGTGTTTGGCTTTCGACCGTTATAAACTAAACTCAAATTCAACTCGCCACAATTTGATCAAATTTGGCCGTTTATCGAACGCAAACGTTCACATGAGAAACATTCTCAACCATATTTAAATTTAAAGCCAGATTATTCTCCTTTGCATTTCTGCAGATAGTGACTGTT
>NW_014577162.1:72085-78125 GCF_000485595.1 Priapulus caudatus
AGTCTGAGAGAGACACGTGCGGCCGGAGAAGGGGCCAAAGTTTGTGTTTGAGAGACACGTGTGGCTGGAGAATTGGAGGAAGAAGAGGAAGCCGAAGAAGAAGAGAAGGGGCCGAAGTTTGTGTTTGAGAGACACGTGTGGCTGGAGAATAGGAGGAAGAAGAAGAAGCTGAAGAAGAGGAGAAGGGGCCGAAGTTTGTGTTTGAGAGACACGTGTGGCTGGAGAATAGGAGGAAGAAGAAGAAGCTGAAGAAGAGGAGAAGGGGCCGAAGTTTGTGTTTGAGAGACACGTGTGGCTGGAGAATAGGAGGAAGAAGAAGAAGCTGAAGAAGAGGAGAAGGGGCCGAAGTTTGTGTTTGAGAGACACGTGTGGCTGGACTCTGGAGAATAGGAGGAAGAAGAAGAAGCTAATGAAGAGGAGAAGCAGCAGAAGAAGAAGGAAGAAGAAGAAGCCGAGGAAACAAGGAGAACCCCATCTGCGGTTTTGCTGTAACAGTTCTTAATCATTTATTAGTCAATGTATATGTAGTTTTTTGTAATATTGCAATTGAGGGTTGTGCGGGTGCCAACGTTGAACTGTTACATGGTTTATTAAACTTTTCATTATTTGACATTACTAAACTTTTCTGTCTACAGTGTATGCATGCGTGCACTTACTACACTTACTACTAGTTAGCGTGCACTAACTAGCTTCAACTCGTGACACTAGCATTACAATAGAACCCGTTTTATTGCATTTTTAAATCACCATCACACTCAAAAGGAGCTACTGAGCTTATGGTTACATTCATTCTGTGTAAAATTTCTTAGTAATTTTTTTTATTAATTTCTTTGAAACGAGCATAGGAATTAACAACGTGGGTTAGAACAGTTTAGTGAAGTAAGATTCACCAACCAGTTTCATGCTGACTGCACCGTAGGGAAACTTAGGCATAGGTGGTGGCACTGCTGGTAAATTGAAGTCTATGTACTGGAAATAAAAATAACTCAAGCAATAGACAGTGTATATTCCATCTCATTGTTTCACCATAAATTAAGGAATATTGTGCTCACAATTACTGCATAAACATCGAACATGTGAAGCAAGTGTAACGATTCCAAGACGTACACAAAGATACATTCGTAATCTCAGTGTATAAACCCTTCATTAATAAATCATATAATTATTAGGAATGCATTAATTTTTACATCCACATATAATACTCAGACAAAACTTGGTACCTGTTGTATCACGGATCTGAGAAGAAAGTATTTCATTGTGAAGTCACCACCTTCAGTGATTGGTGCATCAAAGTCGTAGCTAGTGGGACTTGGTTCAAATGCTTTCTTTTCTTCATCATAGTTAGCACCTGTATGTATAAACCTCTCAGCTATTAAAAAAGGAGGCTTCATCAATCATCACACGTTCACTAATTCTGATCTATAATACATCACAAATATATTTTAGGAAAAGGAAAGTGGAATTTCACATTATCACATAAATGTATGCACACATTCTTAAACTGCCAATAATAAATATTTTGTGCATTGTAAACTCAGTGCTAATTATTAGGTGATAAGCATTTCAAATCCTGAACCAGTATTGATAATCACCATTGTAAAATCCAAACGATGTTCCGCCACATATAACATACCTGAAATATAACAAATATATTACGTACATTTTTTATTAAATATAAATGCAAGACGTTTTAAATATCACCTGTTAACATATACTCATTCCTTAGCTAACTGATTAACAAGAAGAAGTGATTGAAATAAAATAGATGCCCTGGACCCTTTTATAGATAAACAAGTTCATGTTAACAATACTGACAAAAAGTAAACAAACCTGCCATGATGATGCACTTACACAGTAAAACATGCTCTGATAGCAAGCATTTCATACATCGTTCTAGCCACCAACTGTGCTGGTACTGTTGCATGCGGTTCTCCCCAATGGTCAATCCAACCGGGATAAAACTCAGAGTTTACCAATGGTCCTCGTGGTTCATACTTGATTTTTGAACTGAATACCTCTTCTAATCTTTCCATAGTGTCATTCACTGCGAAATGTACAGACGTCACCTACAAATCCTGTTTTGTTTGCCAAATGATCATACAGTATTACATTTAAAATCAAATAACTAACTCACCAGATTACCTACATGCATGCATAACAGCCAACACGTGTACGTGTAGTTTTTACTTTTTTACGCACGTGCGTTTTTACTCAGGTAAATAATTTATGGTTCTCAAATGCTATATCATTAAAATAACTGATAAGTTAGACACCCACTTGGCAAAGCACCAAAATCTACTGTTGCATAGATGCCAGGTTGTTTTCCACATTTCAGATAGTAAGGCGATGCACCATCTGTGGTGAAGTAGACAACATCATTGCCCAGGTGAGTTTTCAGCTTCACATGGAGATGATTCATGTAGGAATCATCACAGGCATAATAACTGCCATACTCGTTCTCAACCTGCATAACAAAATATATATCAAAGTAAATTTACGTGATGCATAAAGTGACTACCAATCATTAATATAAATTGTAATTTCCCCATATTGCTACATACATACATATGCCTTCTCAAACAACAAATCATGTGTTGCTACACATGCTGACTACTCATTACACATGCTTTGGTTTATTAATTAATTTTCTATGCATTTAAATATATAAGAAAAACTTTTGCATATAAAAGAATTACTAGAAACAAAAATTCCACACATACCTGCACCATGACAACTGGACCACCATTACTGTATAGCAGGGGCTTTATTTTTGGCATCAGCACATCAAACCACCTATCTACATAGTAAAGATACTGGGGATCGGATGTACGAAGAGCCATGGAAGCATTCACACTCAGTAGCCAGTAAGGCAGTCCACCCTACACGGTCAATAAAACAAACACAAACGATATTTACATCACCACACTCTATTGGGTTCAGAGAGGATTAGTTGCCTACTGATTGTAAGCCTATGGCAGCTCTATAACGTCTTTCAGAATGTGTGGCAGGGTTCTCAAACTACACTGGAGTCGTGCCCGAGTCTCTTACACAGAGGTAAGTAAATATACACAAAGGTGAAGGTCCTTGGTTGCAAATGTGCAAGTAACAAGATATGGTTTAAAGATAATAAATTCTCTTGTTTTGTGCACTGATTTTTATGCAGACATAATTACATAAATAGACATAATAGGACAAATAGCACAACTGTTGTAAGAAATAGTAATGAGCTATATACTATGAACTTATACACAGGTCAATTTCAATACACATGTAGGTTCATAGGTAGAATAATTTTCTGTGATACTTTCTTGTGGAAAACATGAATCAGAAATCCCAGTACAAGCTAGAGTCAACAAGATATGTGCAGAATAAAATTAATCATCAGATGATTTACGAGGTAAAAGAGCTGATTTTAAAAACCTATGGGCTATAAATAATCATTGAGTTATATGTGATGTGCATTTTAAAATTAGTCTATATACACTTCCTATGCAAAAGAAACGCAGCTCGAATTTTAAGGGGGCACACAACAGTAGCCTTCTGTTAATCGTTCACCATTCCATTACTTCGTGTCCATAAAAAAACTTTTTCTCAATTTTTGTTAGAGGAAAAATTTTGCACTAAAGTGCACTAATCTGCATTATAGTTTATACATGTAAGGTAGATGCCCTATAGATGTCTAAAAAGCATGAAAAGTAAGTTTGGCCTTGTCAAGAAATTGTGCCATTCTGCCAAGTGACATAGCCATGCATGGTGACCGATTTGTCGTTTGAAACGGGATCACGCTACTTGCTGGAAATGTGTGTGAATACCTGGGAAAGGTTTTCTGGAATCTGTAGTCATTTATTATAAATTAACTGTATGTTGTATATGTGTAGAAACTCTCTAAGTACTTTTTAAATAAATTTTGTTTCATGCTTATTGCAACTGTTGCAAAACACTTTAAATACTATACTATGAAAACCATGTTAGGTGCTGCCATCTTCTGAAACATTTCTACATAAATTTAAAATGCCAACATTACTAGTTGCCAACACTAGTTATGCGGTGGTCCAATAAAGTTGTTTCGCAAGAATTATAACCAGTAGTCTTTAGTTTGGGAAGCAGCCAATCAGCAGTTTCCGACGATTGAAACAAACATTGTTTACACGTACGTTTGTCACTCAGAGTGGTCTGTGCCTAGTTTTAGTGAAGGGTGGACGATTGCTGAAGGTGTCGTACAAACAGCTTGTGCCAAATATTATTTTAGGATTTAATTATCTTACCTTTAAAGTGGTTAGGAATATTTAGTAGTCCAACAGAGCCTGGTCTCAATAGTACCAGATTATTGGGATTAAACCTGTAGTTTCATACATTGTAGAAAAATTTTAACTAAATAAGAGAAGAGTAGATGCGATATACAAGAGTATAACTGGTTGGTGTTTCTTTCCAGGGTTTTCATTATCTTTTATAGTAACAGGCCGAAATGCTTTTGCAACAGGCCGTGGCGGTGTGCAGGGTTTGGGGTACCCCCCCAATTTTTTTTTTTTAAACCTAGATGCTCTGAGATGCAATCTGGTGTATTCTGAGCTGCAGTAAACAGACACATTTGGATTACAGTATGGTCCTTTTTTCCAATTTGGTTTCTCCTGGTACATTCAGAGTTCACCAAAAGTTTCCAAATTATGACGATTTAGTAATTATAAAAGTTAGACAAGTACGTAAATAGCATTACTCAAAAACAAAACAATGCTTCTTGTGCACATAACATGCATACAAATATACTCAACTTATTTATTAGTAGTAGCTCATAAAACACTTTCACTTTGGAGAATAATTAGAGCAAACTAAATTGTAAATTGCAATTGTAACCAGCCGAAACAGCAGAGTAGACGGTCAATTCGGCCGGTGGCCAGTTCCTAATGAGAACACTGTCTTTCTATGAAAAAATTCCCAAACCTCAAATGCATTTGTAATAATTACCATGTCCCTCTCGGCGTCAATGTATGGTCCTGGCCGCAAGATCACAACAAATCCGTGTTCATGAGCAAGCCATAGAAAAGATTCAAAGTCATTTTCACCTTCAAATCTATATTGCTCTGTCTGGGGTTCATGCATGTTCCAAGATATGTACCTACAACAAAACAAGAATTAAGTTACTACACAAACACGACATAATATTCTCTTTAGTCAGCTTTATACTCGGACAAGCATGCATGCATATGATACATGTATCTATTTGTACAAAAATGTTCATCTCTGAACATCTGTAATATACTAACGTCTGTAATGCATTAAGTCCCATAGCCTGCATCCTTTCCATCCTATCTTTCCAGTATATTCGTGGTACCCTGTAGTAATGCAATGCCCCTGCCATGTAATGGAAGGGCTTCCTGTCCTTGAGAAATGTGTCATTATCATAGTCGATTGTAAATGATCTCAGAGATTCACTTCCTCCCTACGAAAAAGAATGAAAAATATGCCACTGGCAATTACAAAGTACGTAGTTATCTTTGTTTTATATTAATTATAGATGTTGATATTCTTGATGTAAAATCATGTCAACCTTATATTTATGCACCAGTCAATTGAAACCCCGGCCCCCCGACCCCTGGGAAAAGGCGGGGAATTTAACACTTCCTTAGTGTTAAAAACAGCAATTTCCCTGACAATAAGGGGCAGGTACAGTCTGTTAAAAGCCCCTATAACCGGGGATCGTTTCTCAGATTCCAAACAAAACTAAATTCTGGTTCGTAAAGCCCAAGTATTTATTTATGTAAATTTCTGTGACCTTTTCAAATAAACGTATCAATTGGTAAAGTACTGCAGACTTTGCAACGCCGAGTCCTGCAGTTCCAGTGCGAGCTGTTCATTGTTAAATCACGTCTATAAATGGCCTTGCTGGTAAAACGTCTTGTTAATTTCCCAGCCACCACAGGCTATTATGTCGCTAAATCCCGGCTGTGGCAGCGTTAATTACCCGCCCTGTCGCGGGAGGGGGGGGGGCCTTGATCCTTGATCGAAGCTTCTTAAAGCTGTATTGGCCTCTTGTATGTAGCAC
>NW_014577162.1:78135-100022 GCF_000485595.1 Priapulus caudatus
TGTGGGATTTTGGCACGCATCTTTTAGTTCACGAGCTAGTCCCTGGTTGACGTAAGGCCAAATAATAAGTCCCCGGGGCGCCTATTCCGGCGTAAACCGCACTTTTATCAGCTTGTTCTGATTTTTACCAGCAGGTTCTGATTTCTTGTGTTGACTCCATAATCACTACAATCTCAGTGGTCGAACCTTCCATTATCGTGCGTCACAACTAGACGTAAAATCGTGCACATAATATCATATATACACATACATATCAAGATGACCACATAGCATATACCATACAATATTATGAAGTGATATATATATATATATACACACGGCTTTAATTACTAATTGCAGTAACGCGAATTCACGACAATGCTCCATTGGTTGGTGACGTGCACCACACTGCAGCTGGTCACTCACCTTGCACTATAATAGTATCAATTTCAAAAGCGAATTTGCGGATTGTTTCACATTTTACTTTCAATATTATAATAAGTATCACACTTTAACTTCTTCCTCTTTACTGTTGACATTGGAAGATGCTGTCATCATAGCAGTTTATAAATGCCATTATTACACCTTTTACATATATTATCACCCATATTTACTTTTTATCTACCACCTCATTAGGTACCACAATTGACAGACATTCGATGCAGCACAGTTATTCTATTGCCTTCAACGGCAGTGAAAAACTTGTGTAATTCATTAGAAATTGAATTTCGGAAATTTACCTATTTCTAAACATGTTAGTCACATAACAATCTTAGTCCCCCAGACGTCCAAATCGTCATTTG
Organism: Priapulus caudatus; assembly: GCF_000485595.1. NCBI lineage: Eukaryota > Metazoa > Priapulida > Priapulimorpha > Priapulimorphida > Priapulidae > Priapulus > Priapulus caudatus. The sequence continues at coordinate 78,918 of NW_014577162.1, forward strand.
TTAGCTTAGTTCAGTATGGGACTGAGTATCTATCCTGACCCCCGCGGCTAGTGTCTCATATCAGGGAAATAAACGACTAATGAATTTCTTTGGTAGTGGAGCTGTATTCTATCATCAGTGTGATAAGCTAGCGATGTCGAATTTCATATGACTCTGGGGTCGAGCAAGACAACACTTCTATTACCCACAATAATTGTCGCACAAGTGTGTATTGCCACCCAAACTGTTCAGCTCGGTGAACTGACAGAATTCTTGGCGACGTCAAACGATTTAGACATCAACGTGTTGGCCTGTTATATAATTAATACCAGTCTTGGGTGCATTAACAATGAACAACATCGTTTGGGCCACGTGATGTGAATATAAACATGTAAATACCCTCACCACTCCAAAGGCACACTTGATTTAATAACACTATAATCACAGAAGAAGATTCGCAGTCCTTTGCATTCTGTATCCATTAGCCTATTTAAAACATGCAATTTCCTTCGATAATATGTACATAACACTCCTGGTTTTACCTGGTGTTCTCAATTAAGCAATATGGGCCATTCAAAAACTTCAATAAAGGTGTTTAAAAACTCTTTTGAGTCTGTTATCGTCAGATTTTATGCATGTTGGTTTGTGTCATATATTCCCGATTTTTGTTTTTATGGTTCGCATTTACGCATATAACCATTCCGATTTATCAAGCATATAATCATTCGATTTTATTCACATATAACATTCATTTATCGCACTACTATTTGATGTCAACGCATCGAATCATTCCCCCCCCCGATTCACGCATCTGAATCATTTGATGGCATCATTCGATGCGTGAATACGAATGACTTTCGATGCGGGCGATATCGAATGATTCGTAGTGGCATCATTCGATTCACGCATCGAATGATTTCCGATCACGCATCGAGATCATGTCGAGTTCAACCAGCAATCGATGAATTCGATGGCGTGAGATCAAAAATGATTCGATGCGTGAATTCGGAATCATTCGAATGCGTGAATCGAATTGATCGATCGAGATGATTCGATTCCACGGCACCGCAAATTGATTTCGCATCTACCGGCATCGAATGATTGCGAATTTTGCACAGCATCGAATATTCGCAATTCAACACAGGCAATCGAATGATCATCGTATCATTCGATGGCGGTGAATCGAAGATTGCGATGCGTGATATCAAATGATTCGAGCGTGAATCGATGATGATCGATGCGTGAATCGAATGATGCAATCGAATCATTCGATTCGCAGCATCGAATCATTCGATTCACGCATCGGAATGATGCGATCGAATGATTCGCATGCGTGAATCGAATGATTCGATGCGTGAATCGAATGATTCGATGAACACAGTGTAATGCGAATGATTCGATGGCGTGAATCGATATGACTTCGATGCGGCGAATCGAATGATGTCGATGCAGTCATTTCGATTCAAACGCAATTCTGACTCATTTGATTCCCCAGCATCGAACTCAATTTGATTCACGCAGTCGATATGATTACGATTCACGCATCGAATGATTCGAGCATTCATTCGATGCGCGAATACGATATGATTCGATGCGGTGAACGAAAGATTCGATGCATCATATCGATTCACGCATCGAATCATTTGCGATTCACTTGTCATTTCGAATCATTCCGATTCACGTGATGACATGATGCATCGAATGATGCATCGAATGATCGATGCGTGAATCGGAATGATTCGATCCGGAATCGAATGATGCATCGAATCATTCGATTCACGGCAAATCGAAATGATTCGTATCTACTACGCATCGAATGAATTTGAATCGACATATGAAACAGAATACACACCATACAGATTAGCTTACACCTTCACGGTTCCATACAATCCGGCTTACTAAGTGGCTCCATCGAGATGGGATAATCTATGAAAGTTCCATGTGTGCCAGGTTTATGCCATGCCGCCAGTCTCCCCTGGCATCGTTGCCCACTCCAGCTCAAACAACACAGTCTATTCTTCTTGGGGGCAGGCAGAAGTTAATTGGTAGCAGCGAATGTAGAGGTGCACCCTGGGGTCCCGCACTGCCAGGTAGCGTCCCACATTGAAGTCCATCACAAATGGCAACACGCCTGAAGTATGGCGAACACTGCCAAACCTAAAATTCAGTAAGCCAGTTCAGTTAGCATATACCAGTACCAACGATGGGCACAGGTACAATTATTGTGGATTAGATCGTCAGTGCTTGAATAATATATTGGACGTAAATATGACAGATGAAAACACATTAGCATTAATTCAAGTATAATATCGAAAGGTTCAAGCGTTAGCAATTTTTTACCGACCTGTTACTAGTTTAATCGATATTTTTTAAACAGACCGCATTTCTCCACAATCGCGACACTTTGAGCAGTATTATTTTAACTTTGTACGCATCCTGATGGCTTTTAGGAAAGTATCAGCAGGCCGGTCGTGTTGATGACAAAATCAGCCACGTAAAACGATGGGCAATGGTCTTGTGATCAGTGGCTGTGATATAAAACAAATAATATAGTGTTATGTAATGTTTCAAGAGTATTTTCAAGATAAAAAATAGATATTCAAATTGATAGAATTTTACTAAATTTGTAATGAGTATTATTATAGTAATTAAAGAGGGTTACTTTGTCCTACATCAGCAATTGAATTTATCACTTTATATACCTCCTACTACAACTTACAGAAATGTTCACCACGCGTTTCTGTATGCCCCACTCCACCACCCATGTTACAGTCTTTATTGATTTCGTGACCTTGTAGTTGCAGTTATTTACCATAATATTAACGTAAATACAAACCAACTCCAATAACACTATCACCTTGCACACGCTCTTGCATAACTGGCACTGCTTGGTGCATGTTGCTCGTGGAGTCATTGATTGGCATGGCTTCGACCCCTCTGTTTTCCATCTTTCGGTGATGTAGGATGTTGTTTTATTATCTAGAAAATATGCAGGCTTCTCATTATACTGAACATACGTTCGAGCTTGACATTCGCAGGTAATCTGTGTTTTATAAATAGTTAGTCAATTATTAAGAGTGAGTGAAGTAAGATCTCACCAGTTCAGTAAAGACCATTTCCATCCATAGTAAACATCATCAATTAGGCCCCTGAAAAATGTTCAATGAATTGCAAATAAAGAAACATGTTTCAATTAATTCTAATGTACAATTCTCACAAATTATCAGTTTGATACCAAATTTTATGGCAATTTCATACTCTTCGATACTATTGGCATTGAAGTAAATGGTATCATGCTTACCTTTGTGTCATTATAATGTTCCAGTAGCAAAAATCCTACCCAAGATTTTCTACCAGATATTCCAGCTGGTTGCTCCTGCTTTAGACTGAAAACTCCCATAAAGTATTTCCAATTGATCCTGCTCACAACACCATTTAGTTTTCTGAAAACCACAATGTTATCTATGCATTATAGAAATAGCCTTAACTATTTATGAATACTCTCAAACAGATTAGAGTGATAAGTCAATAGCAACTGGCTGGGCATTCCTCTGTGATCGTGTATATTTCTATTATAACAATTTACAACTCATCACAAATGAAAGTGGGTCAATGACACTATACGCTCACGCTTTGGTGTGATAGAAGAGAGAGATGCATATTTAAAAATTTTGGTAGTTGGTTTTCAGTTTCTGACGGAGCCAAAATGAAGATCAAATGTCCATAATCCCTGTTTTTATACTAATGAGTAAATTTCACACTGGTTTTGTTTCAAGGGTAGGTTTTTGATGCAGAAAATAAATTTTCAAGATCTTAAAGTCTGAAATCTTGGGTGAGAGATGGCGCTACGCCTAAATGATTCGTCATTTTTTTTGGTTTTTCTTGTATATTTGTCGCTTAATTAATAATAGAGCAATATAAATATTCCAGGCAATTACTGTAACGAACGAATCTAATGAAACACAGATATTACACGTAGGTATGCTGATTAGGCAGGTAAATTTAACAAGAATCGAATGAATCTAGATGGCCTATTTTTCATTTTTTGCCAATAAAGTGAGCGTGGCGTTGGAAAAGTAGGTCGAGCTGGTGTGCTGGCCGAAAATAGTACGTTCAAATTCCCTTCCGCGATAGGAGTAACAACTGTATGGCAATTTTTAAACATGTGGGTCAAGTACGGTTCTTGAGTAAAATCCGTGACCGTGAGGCAGACACTGAAATATGCATATGAAATTGCAAAATCGCTACCTAATGTTTGCATGAATTTAAAAAAAAATATCAAAACCCTCTGTGATATGTTATGGGGGCCACAGTACTTATTCATTCTACATACCAAAAATTAGCAAAAATCCGTTGAACCTGAACCTGACTTATGGCCCATTTGTCTCCATTTTTGCCAAATAAGTGGCGTGGCTCGAAAGTAAGGGTCAACTGGTGTGTTCCATAAATAGGACGTTGACATCTCTCCATAGGAGTTAACAACTTATGCAATTTGAAACACATAGTGGGTCAAATGGTTCCAAGTATCGTTGACGCGTAGCCAAATGTTTGACGGAGCGACAGACGTAATGACGGAGCGACAATCCCATGGCAAATAGCTCATCTTGACGATGTCAATGTGAGCTAAAAATTAATAAAGCCGTTTTAGAGGTATCACATGAGATCATACCCATTCCAGTTACCTGTTTTACAGCATTAGCTCACCTCTTTCCTTTTACAACAGGACTCTTTCCTTCTATTTAGGCATTTTAGTTAAATCAACTTGAGAACGAAAATGGTGACCACATTTTTATAAGCAGAAAGGCAAGCAAATATAAATTATTGGCAAATACAACAGCAATTGTAACATGTTGTACAGTCAAGTGGTAGCCTGGTTGATCATATATGTGAGCATGATCCCTTGACACTGTGGAAATCAAGGCAATGTTCATGATGATGGAGCTGTACCAGACAACAGTTGCTCCTGTAAGAGAACCGAAGCACGTTAGTCTTGTCTATTTGCTCAAAGCTTTGAGGAGTGAACTGATACGAATGGGTCCCAGTGACACAGAGTTGAAGCACGGTAAATATTTGTGGCCGCGATCTAAAATGGTTGAAGGATATTCCACATGTGTAAAAATTCCATTTTACACTAAATTTATGCAGGACAAAAACTCGATTTTCAGTTATTTACTCAAAAATCATAATTCAAAACTATAAAGTCAACCTTACGCTTTGAAGACTTGATTGTCATAAGCTGCTTTAGGTAGGTTTTGGAATTAGGTCCCTGGTGGCAAAGGATTGAACTGAAAAGAAATAGAATTTGTAGGTAATTGACCTTATCTGCCTGAGCGATCAAATAACTCAACATACCACCCTGCTTAGAGGTTAGATAATTTTGCGAGGTCATTCAAACCAAAAAATGTTTATGTTTTTTTATCATGCATTCAGCCACCAAATTGTCTACTTTTCAGCACTTTACTACTTGTGCAGTGAATTTAAAAGCTACTGCATAAAGCTTGATTTTTCTAGAGGCAACCTGTCAATCACTCCAGATCAAGTAGGCTCAATTAAATATTTTAAAACATTGTCACAATACTGATTGCAAGATTATCATTATCACAGGTGGCAAAGGTCCATCCTACGGTTATCAAAAAATCTAGTGTATACAATCCTAAACATACACACGTGACTGAAATCACTGTCAAGGTGAAGAAGTTGCGTGAAATGCCATTCCAGAACGAGCAGGGCCGTAGCTACCATTAGGCAATAGAGCAATGCCTCCTTACAAAATTGTAGTCCCCCAGCTGTAAATGAAATTTAGAATTAAGTATAGATGCAGAGAAATGCAGCGACAGAGACCAATACTAACCGTTGGCTTCTGAGGCCCTTAGCGGGCCCCGAATAGTCCCACGCCCTATTCGGCTCGGCTTCGCTCGCTTGTTCTTTGAACTCAGCAATCATCTTTGCTCCTACAAAAATTTTACACTCTGCTTGCCTTGTTCCACGGTAAGGGAGCCAAGGGTGTAAATACCTTTCTAAATAACATCCGAAGGAGCCAGGTACTTGTGAGTGATGTCTCCAGCTCATTCAGGGGCATGCAAAGTCATGAGCTGGGTTGGACTGGCATGAAAGACTGTCACCGGGAGGATTTGCACCTACGCAGCATATCATGAGAAATAGCTAACTGATATAATAGAAAAACGCAATACAAAAATATGATCATACCGTACTCCAGTGAACTGCTAAACAAGACCAAGGCAAAAGTCAATGTAATAGATATTCTGTTGGTTGTTCTACTAGCAACACATGGAAACACAAGATATTTGAATATAACAGTAAAATTATATATGACATACAAAAGTTAATGCACTAAAGTTTTGTGTGTTCCTTTTTTAAACAATTATAGCTTATTAATTAATAAAACTACACTATTATTTACTATAATACTATACTATACTATTAACGTATTGACCATTCCTCGAATAGCGCAAATGCAATGTGCCACCATTCAAACATGATATCATAAAAAGTTGCAATGGTAAGAATTTATGTAAGCAATTCCATTTATTAGAATCATAATCAGGTCATGAGTCAATCTATTATCTGACAATAACAAGATGCCCCATGAAAAAGCATTAGCCCTCTGATTAGGGAATGAATACTCATGATTTTCCGTGTTCATAAATTAATATTTATATAAATTAAAATTCTACTAAATGTTCAGTCGACCATTTATTAAAAGTAAACTTGGCTCTACATTCACATGGACTTACATGGTGTTACACTAGCATTTGCTTCAAGTATTTGTCCTGCAGGGTTACAGGCCAGCACTACTGGCATCTACGGTTGCATGCTTATAGCCCCAATTGATTCTATTCCATCCTGGTAAAACCAGAATTGACAAAGTGTGCCCGTTGTGGCTCATGTTGCCGCTGCGCTCTAAATGCCGCCTTTAACCATCACCTCCTTAAAAATCAAAATAACATGTCACATGAATCAACACGCTCTCCTTAACGAAATACAATAATTCACTATTAGCAACGTCGGTCGATTTTCAATAACTCTACGATATCGGAAAAGTCAAAATTCAACCAAACCTGCTCCGAAATCTACTGTCGCATACAAAGCCAGTCAACGCTTGGCCGAACATTTCAAGAGTAATCGGCACCGGACCGTCCGTGAGTGAAGAGCACGGTTTCATTACCGAGGGCCAATCGTGACTTTAAATCCCGGAGGTGTTGCAGTGTAGTCCAAAGTCAACACCATAGTAACATGCCGTATTCGATTCTCTACCTGTTAGTGCAATCGTTAACCGCTTATCCTTCTCAGTGGCACTACAAGTGATTATAAAATTATTTCCCCACATTAGAAATTCATGTGGTTAATAACACTGTTTGTGGCTGCGGCTACGTGACAAGTTCGTGTTTAAATATATCCTGCCTGTTATCACAGGTCCTCCGGTGGCATAGAGGGAGTCGTTTCACTCGGGAAGCGAAAATGTCAGCCACCTGTCCGACGTGTGTTGAGGTAAGCTGGGTCTTAGTGCGTAATCGCATATTGGGTGTCTGTGAAGTAGCCAGAGACGGATTTAAGTCCTCCCTTGCACAGAATACATGGTTTAAAATCTCCACCCACCCTCGCCAAAATATAAAAAGCTTCAGCAGAATGATGATTAAAATGTGGAATTTTAATCAACTTATTATAAGTAGTATATAAGTTATATAGCCACACTGGTGAAAAGAAATGGATTCATTGTCGAGCTAAATAATACTTTACCGATGTCTCGCTCACAGTCTATGTATGGTCCGAACCGTAAATGACGACAAAGCCCATCTTCCTGCGCTAGATGCGAATATATGATTCAACAGTCATGGATTGCCTTTGAAATCAACGACTCGCTGGTTGAGGTTCGTGCATATTCCGACGAGATGGTACCTAAAAACGTGCACAAGTCACCTCATTTGAAGTATTGTCATGTGTTAATGAGGAAATTTAAAATCAGAAAATATCATTAATCTTGACAATTTTGTGATATATTTCAGTATTACGTTTGAATGGGCATTCAGTCCAGAAGCAGCCATCTTGACATCGATCCCTCAGTACTCTCTTGAATAGCGGAAAATAATGCAATCGCGCAGACCCGCGTATGTAACGAAAGGGTGTCGCCCGTCCTTCACGCATTAGTCATTCGCATAATCAATCGTAAAGATCGCGTTGCCGCTCATCTAAAAAAGAGCAAGAAGAAAGAATACCATCAAAAATAACAAAAAACATTAGCAGAATTCCGATTGATGGTCCAATTATTTGATGGTCCGTCCGAGGATCGAGATAGTTTTTGGGACCTCCTGAAATAGTTTTCGCATCATAGTGTGCTACACTAATCAAGGGGTGATAAACTAGGGTTGGGCTGTTTGTCTTATCTTTATTCATTTTATAAAGAACTCTTATTTAAAACACAATCGACACGTTGTGTAGTGCAACTGGTTTACTCCTGCCATACTGCCAAGCACCACCCGAGTCGGCACCGCAAAGACAAGTGGCAGCCACGCCCCGCGCCGCGCGCGCGCCCGGCCCCCCCCCCGCCGGCCCGCCGGGGGCGCCGCCGCCGGCGCCCCCGGCGCGCCGCGCCCCCGCCCGGGCCCGCCGCGGCCTCTTGGTGTATATATCAACACCAACAAAATCTCCGCTCCTTTAGTTACATATACCAATTATCAGCCAAATTTAGAAAAACAAGTTATACAGTACTGCGACTATAACGTTGTTCCTTTCAACTAGAATTCCCGTAAAGCATTTCAAACACTACGTAACTCCATAACTGGTAAGCTAAACTAACTTGCATGAAACTGTAGGTCAGATTTATGAACTGGCTCTATCTAACAAACTTCTGAACATACATCTAACGAAAAGAGCGTATGTAAGAAGGAAAGCGTACAATCGGTGAATGCTGAAACCAATGTTGAAAGAAACTTAAATTAAGAAACTTTGGCCCGTTTTATTGATGATCTTTGCGCTAGTATTGTCCAGCTGTCCTACAGCTGAATCAATACTACCGCAAAGAATCGTCAAAATAAAATCGGGCAAAGTTTCTTAAATTCCGATAAGTATGGCATACATGTTTTTCACATTTCACGTTTACGCTCTCCTTTCCAGCTTCTCCATTGTGTCACCAACTGCCATACACAGTATAGTCATCAAAGCAGTAAGTTCTGCGCACGCACAGGAGTTCCTTAAAAACACACATCGACACGTTGTGTTGGTGCAACTGGTTTAGCTCCTCCAACCTGCCAAGTCACCCTGAGTCCGCGAGTCGGCACGCATACAAGTGGCGCCACCTCTTGGTGTATATATCAACATCCACAACAGGGCCACAGAGCCACACTTACAGTTTATTAAAGGTAATTTGTTAGGTAATTGAACCTGTACTTGTAGGCTGTATGCTTAGTTGATACAAAACACATTGCACAAACTTCAAACGCAATAGAGCCTGCAACAGTCACTATCTGCAGAAATGCAAAGGGAATAATCTGGCTTTAATTTTAAATATGGTTGAATGTTTCTCATGCGAAACGTTTGCATTCGATAAACGGCCAAATTTGATCATTGTGGCGAGTTGAATTTTGAGTTTAGTTTATAAACGTGCGAAAGCCAACACGTTGCCCAGCTAGGATAGGTGCTAATTTGATTGCATCCACTGGCTATAGCATCGCCCACTGTCCTGCAATAATTCCACGTTAGGTTCGCTATTTCAGTGTTATACTGCTACACTGCGACCGCGATATTATCAGGACATATTATGACTACTAGCAGAAAGTATACCCGTAGAACCAGCAAATGTTGTCTTTAAATATAAAGTCCATGTAAGTGATACAGATAAAGTTAAATATTCAATGTAATCTGAAAAGAAAACCACTGCACTGGGTACAACAGAATCACTGGCAAACAGCCTTACTGGCCACTGACTACTGTGTCAGTACGGTGTACGTCAAAGGCAGAGTGAGCAGGGGGAAGATCTGCAGTAGGGGGGGGGGAATCTGAGACGTCAGCACGAATCTATTGAGCGAATAGATTTGTTTTTGAGCCAGAACCATCTCCACAGACGGTGGATCCTGAAATATGCTCATAGGCGCAAGTCCAAGAGACGCAGTGTAATTCCGCACGTGATGTGTGATGTGGATCTGCGCTGTACGCACTGCCATCTATTGACGAATCAGCATTTTTTTCGAATTTTGACCTTAATTACTTAATACTTAAACTTTTTTATAATATTTTTTTCTGCAGCCAGAACCACTCACCAAACGTGGTGATTCTGATATATTCTTCAGTTTAGCAGCGATTGAGTGACAAATCAGCGGCGAAAAAGCGAAGCACAAACAAACAAACCACATCACCGGCACAGCACACACAAATTAGGCCAAATATAGTATATAGTGAGTACGATCAATTTACTCTAGAACAATAGCACCTTGCGCTCCGCGACAGGACTATAGCCAAACAACTGTTGAATATGGGGCAATGATACTGCTCTCGTCTGCTCCCACGAGGAAACGCATCGACAGAAAACAAACGAGGGCACGCATTACTCATAGGGTGTGGGGGAATATACCGTATAGCACTGGCACTTGATACAAGAGTTGCCAGGCAATGTCCTGTTTAGAAAAGTTCCAGTTTCACGCCCGATGAAGAATGGGCTGCCCTCGCAGTGTTTTTAACCTACATTTCGGCTGACGTTACCCATGTTCGCTCAGAATTGAAAGAACTTGCAAGTAGTACTAAGACTTTGATGAATAAATAAATGAATGTTTTTTTTCTTCTGTGAGCAGTTCCTCGTGGAAGCAGTCGGGGCAGTTTCGTTGCCCATTTTCAACATAGATCGTGCGCTGTGGCGGAGCGAAGGCTAGACTAGACTAGAGAGTAGAGTAGAGTAGACTATAGAGCTAGACCATGCACAGGCACTTGGAGTGTTTCAATAAAATATAATGCTAAATAAATACGAAATCTATTTACTACCAAAGTCTCAATGTTTCTCTACTATCTTTCACCTATTATTGCCGACAATTTTCCTGTAAATGCCGTCCAAATGCTCATCTGCAACACACGCTGGCTGCCGCACGCTAGCTGCTGCACACTAGCTGCTGCACACTGACACATAAATATATAGTTATATATCTTTTCTATACACTATATACTATATATATACTATACAATATAAATATACACTATATATTTGTGTCAGTGTGCAGCAGCCAGCGTGTGTTGGGCAGATGAGCATTTGACGCATTTACAGGAAATTGTCGGCCAATAATAGTGAAAGACAGTAGAGAAACATTAAGACTTTGTAGTAAATAGATTTCGTATTTATTTAGCATTATATTTTATTGAAACGCTCCAAGTGCCTGTGTGTGACTGTGAGCTAGACTCAATTTGCTAATAGTAATACTAGTAATAGTAATACTATTTAGACGAGTCAGTCTCAGCATCAACAATAAAATGACAACATCATCATCATGACATACCGAAAGCACATTTTGATGCAACGCCAGCAAATGTTAAAGAATAATAACTAATCGCGAGATTGCCATGGTATAGTGTCGGACTGTCTAGATATTAATATGCCTATTTAAAATTCTGTTTAGTTAATTTAGACGGAGAAATTCGAATACGCGATCTTCAGTTCAGCGCCGCCCCGTCACGTTGTTGTTAACTTGTTATATTTTTTAGTGGTCGCTTCTGCTACAATTGGCTATTAAATTAGCAAATATTATAAATAAACCATTATCCAAATTCAGAGTATCTATATATCATTAAAAAACTAGAAAACATCACAAATAAAAGCAAAATAGTTCATATTTGTGGTAAATATGTCAAGATTCGATGTTTTAATTAATTGATAGCTAATTTTTTAATTTTGCGGGGTTTGGTAGCGACCTTACAAAAATTTGTTTCGTGGAGAGAGGTCGGTTTGTCGTCTGAACTGTTGTCTTGTGTTGTGATTTTTCTCTGCGTTGTAATGGTGCTGATGCAATTCTGTGGGCAGTATTCTATTATATCGTGCGGACGTGCGATTGCGATTAGGCAGCGATTGCGGGATCGGCATGGCATTTATGACAACCGACATTAATTATCAGTCACTAATGAAACTGGACACAGTTTGTTTACATTTCCTCACAGTCGCACTCACAATCACAAACACAGTAATATATGGGTTAGTTTTTTTATATATATTAATTATTACAACAGTTATTGCTTCTTAAAAGCATGTGAATGGTATACATACTTACTAATAAAGCCAGATGAGACGGGATACTAGAGAAGCGTTGCCGAAAGGAGGTGTTAATCCAAAGCGCTTAAGCGCAGATCTTGCGCGCAGTTCCGCGGCAAGGCGCACGCGACCGCGGGAACGTCCTACGACAGTATGCAGCGCTGGCAGCTATGGATCCGTGCGCGCGAATGAATTGGCCGGCGCACGGATCCATAGCTGCCAGCGAACAGTCCGCAATTTTAGTGGGGACACAGAGGGTAGACATTTGGGACGTGAACAGTGTTCACTTGTTATAAAAACATAATGTCTGTGTTGCGAACCGAGCTGTGTGACGCGAAATCACAGAAAGACTGACGAAATTCTCGCGTTCGCGAACCTTGCCCAGTAATGGAAATGGCTGCAAAGAGAATGGCTGTGTAGACTGGGACTCGCTCCCACGTCGATTACCCATCGAGTGACTAAGCTAAGCCGAGAACACGTAGCAATGCTGAGAGGGTCTATGTCCCCCGGGGTACTGCCGGAACGTACCCTGGGTACGGTGTGATACACCGGAACGTACCCTGGTACCATCTAATATGCCGAACCGTACCTCGCCTACTCCACTAACGAGTCTAGGGAGTCGCCTACGCCTACTCCCTAACCCAAACCCTAACCCTAATCCTAACCATATCAAATAGTGACCAAGGTACGTTCCGGTATATCGGACCATACCCAGGGTACGTTCCGGCAGTACCTGGGGGACATAGACCCAATGAGGGTTAGTAAGTGTACTGGGACGTAAATTAACCCACTAATTCATAATGGCTCATGTAATACAGAAATGAATAAACCCTGAATGTTCCAATTATATTATGTACAGGTTATTTGTACTGCTATAGCCTAGAGTCCTAACTATAATACGATGTATTGCAATGTACGGTATGTGTTTGTGCGCGTTTCTGCATGTATTGCTACGGCTCATAGGGTCTATGTGCTCCAGGGTCCACCCTCTCAGCCTTACTACCTTAGCTATCAGTCTATTGATCAGTAGGCCTATAGGGTATACAGCAACTGCCGTACACTACAACTACATAACACACATAACAGTATTAACCCCTTAACTGTGTACTTATTTAACCGTTAACTGCTCCCCATTGTGTACTTCATTTCATGGAAATCGTGACTTTCAGCTATCAGTAACATACGAATCGTGACCTTTTGACCGTTTTCATTCCTGATTGTATAGCACCGTTGTTATTGCTCCTATACATGTTCTGTTGCATTGTCTATGTCAAATATGTGTTCTTGTATTGTTATAAGTGTAAAATAATGAAATATAGAGTGAATTTGTTTTATATACTGTATTTTAGTCCCCTTTTCACGATTTTTTGTTTGACAAATTGTTGACAAGTTCTACTACTAGTACTAGTAGTAGTACTACTGCCGGCAATAATAATTAACATTGTCACGGTCATTACTAGTACTGGCACTAACATCACCGGCGCCATCACCCTCAGATTGACTGTCTAAGTGCTATAGCGTTTGCCAAATACGCCTCATCCCGATCGTCAGGTTCATCTTCTGATTCTGAATCAACGAAAGACGACAAATCATCGTCTGACTCAAGAATACGGCTCAAAACTTCTGCTTCAGAAAGCTTGCGCTTGCTAGAAGAGACCATTTTGAATGGTCGAGTGGCATCGAATGCAAGGCACGTAATAAAAGTGCAAAACCTAAACTCAATCACCATGCTGCTCTATTCACAAGCTCATGCCCATCCCCTGTGTATACGCAATACGTTTCTGTTTACGTTGTCGTCGAACGGTGAGTTTACGTTTCAGCTGACCTCAGGGTTAAACACTACAATGTCTCGCCTTTTCATACGTAAGCCGAGCCGGCTCGAGGAAAGGTCGAAGGGAAATCGCACGCATATCGCGTCGTTACGCCATCTATCGCCCGCCACTACACTCATGTACACTGATGTACAGTGATGTGAAAAAATACTAAAACTGTGTTTTTGCAGGAAACCAAGCGCGCCGAGTCGCCAAAAATCTTATACGAGCATTTCAAGCAATTGTCAAGCTACAGTGGTAGTCAAATCCGTCGTTCCAATCGCTAGAACTGCTCAACTCAGCGAGCTTGCTGCTTGCCTATATATGTAAACCCGTTGAAGGTGATGGAATGGTGGCAGCGTACGTATTAGAGGCCGCCCCTGGCGGCGTTGGCGGCGCTTCGCGCGCGAATAATCCGGCTGCAAGAAATGTCTAGTGCGATAGGTTGTTGCTATCCAAGTGTTGACGTAATTAATATTTAAGAAATAAACTGACTATAGTGTAATCAATGCACCAGTCAATTGAAACCCCGCCTTTCATTAGTTTTTTCGCAAATGTCGTTTTTCCGTTTTTCCAAATGCCGTTCATTGTTCCACCAGTCATTTCAAACCAGTTTTTAAATATACATACATGTGCCATTACTATGAGACATTGCCGTACAAGTGCTACATACAAGAGGCCAATACAGCTTTAAGAAGCTTCGATCAAGGATCAAGGACTCCCCCCTCCGCGACAGGGCGGGTAATTAACTGGCTGGCCCTGTTGTGGATGTTGATATATACACCAAGAGGTGGCGCCACTTGTATGCGTGCGGACTCAGGGTGCTTGGCAGTATGGAGGAGTAAACCAGTTGCACCACACAACGTGTCGATTGTGTTTTATGGACTCCCTGGTGCAGAACTTATAGCTGATGACATACTGTGCTATGGCAGTGGTGACACAATGGAAGAAGCAGTGGCAGACCATGATCGAAACCTGTTGAATTTGCTTCAACGAGCACGTGAGGCAAATTTAAGGTTTAACAGGCATAAGCTGAGATTGAGGCTTACTGAAATGCCATACATGGGACAATTATTAACGAGTCATGGATTGAAGCCAGATCCAGCTAAAGTAGATGCGATTTCTCACATGCCTAAACCATGTGATAAGAAGGCAGTACAGAGATTTCTAGGATGCGTAAACTACTTATCCAGGTTCATGCCGAATCTGTCCAAGATGTGTGAACATTTCCGCAGGTTGACGGAGAAGGAGGCAATCTTCGTATGGAAGACTCAGCAAGAGATAGCGTTTGATGCTATTATGAGGTGTATCACATCAGCTCCAGTATTGAAATTCTATGATGTGGAGAATGAGGTGACAGTACAGTGCGATGCTTCGCAGTTTGGACTAGGGGCTACATTGATGCAGAAAGGACAACCGGTAGCGTTCGCCTCGAGAGCACTAACACCTGTAGGGACAGTGGTTTTCCGTTTCAAAAAATTGCCTTTTCTGTTTGGGAAAATCATAAATTCCGTTTCAAAGTAAAGAAAAAATGGAAATTCCGTTTTGCCATAGAGATTGTACACACCAATAATTTAAAATTCCTTTTACATATATTTGCATGAAAAAAAGGTATTTGGTCACTGACTGACAGTTAGGTTGGGACCGAAACACAGGGCTACCAAAAGACGTAATTGTAAGTCATTTTGCTCTGAAACTTGTCTGAATGTAAACCATATCACTACCAATACTATTGTCAATGGTTTTTTAATGATTTTACTGAAATTTCCATGTTGTAATATGTTCAAATTACGTTTTCCGCATTTTTCCGTTTGAAAACATCTTTTCCGTTCCCCAATGGTCATTTTCGTGTTTTCCGTCCGTTTTCCGCGATCGCGGAAAATCGCTGTCCCTACACCTGCTGAACAGAATTACGCGCAGATAGAGAAAGAATGCCAAGCAATAGTATTTGCATGCAATAGATTCAACCATTACTTGCATGGGCCTGATGTGGTGACAGTGCAGTCCGACCACAAGCCGCTTGTGCCCATCTTCATGACGCCTATACAGCTGGACAATACTAGCGCAAAGAATCATCAAAATAAAACGGGCAAAGTTTCTTAATTTAGTTTCTTTAACATGGTTTCAGCATTTCACCGTTGTACGCTTTCCTTCTTAATACGCTCTTTCTAAGATGTATGTTCAGAAGTTTGTTAGATAGAGCCAGTTCATAACTGACCTACAGTTTCATGCAGTTAGTAGTTACAGTATGGAGTTACGTAGTGTTTGAAATGTTACGGAATTCTAGTTGAAAGGAACAACGTTATAGTTCCGCAGTACTGTATAATGTTTTTCTAAATTTGGCTGATAATGGTATTGTAACTAAAGGAAGGGAGATGTTGTGGATGTTGATATATACACCAAGAGGTGGCGCCACTTGTTTGCGTGCCGACTCGGGGTGCTTGGCAGTATGGAGGAGTAAACCAGTTGCACTACACAACGTGTCGATTGTGTTTTAATAAGAGTTCTTTATAAATGAATAAAGATAAGACAAACAGGCCCAACCCTAGTTTATCACCCCTGATTAGTGTAGCACATATATGCGAAAACATATTTCAGGGGTCCCAAACTATCCTCGATCCGGAACGGCGACCATCAAAATAATTGGACCCATCATCGGAATTCTGCATGTTTTTTGCATGGTATCTTCTTCTTGCTCCTTTTTAGATGAGCGGCAAGCGATCGTTTACGATTGATTATGCGAATGACCAATGGTTGAAAGATGGCGAACCCTTTCGTTACATAGCGGGCGCGATGCATTATTTCCGCATTCCAAGAGAATACTGGAGGGATCGAATGTCAAAGATGGCTGCTTCTGGACTGAATGCTATTCAAACGTAATACTGAAATATATTCACCAAAATGTCAAGATAAATGATATTCTTCTGATTTAAAAATTTCCTCAATTACACATGACAAATACTCAAATGAGGTGACTTGTGCACGTTTTAGGTACATCTCGTGGAATATGCACGAACCTCAACCAGGAGTGTTTGATTTCAAAGGCAATCATGACTTTGAATCATATATCCGATTAGCGCAGGAGATGGGCTTTGTCGTCATTTTACGTATCGGACCATACATAGACTGTGAGCGAGACATGGTAAAGTATATTTAGCTGACAATGAATCCATTTTTTCACGTGTGCTATATAACTTATATAACATACTATAATAAGTTGATAAAATTCCACATTTTAATCAATCATTCTGTGAAGCTTTTATATTTGCGAGGGTGGGTGGAGATTTTAAACCATGTATTCTGTGCAGGGAGGACTACCGTTCTGGCTACTTCAACAGAACCCCAATATGCGATTACGCACTAAAGACCCAGCTTACCTCAAACACGTCGACAGGTGGCTTGACATTTTGCTCCCTAGAGTGAAACGACTCCTCTATGCCACCGGAGGACCTGTGATAACAGTGCAGGTATATTTAAACACGAAACTTGTCACGTAGCCGCAGCAAAACAGTGTTATAACCACATGAATTTCTAATGTGAGAAATAATTTATAAATCACTTGTATTGCACTGAGAAGGATAAGCTGTACGATTGCACTAACAGGTAGAGAATGAATACGGCAGTTACTATGCATGTGACTTTGACTACATGCACCACCTCCGGGATAAAGTACGATTGGCCCTCGGTAATGAAACCGTGCTCTTCACTACGGACGGTGGTGCCGATTACTTCCTGAAATGTGGCAAGGTTGACGGCTTGTATGCGACAGTAGATTTCGGAGCAGGTTGGTTGAATTTTGCATTTTCCGATAATCTAGATTATTGAAAATCGACCGACGTTGCTAATAGTGAATATTGTATTTCGTTAAGGAGAGCGTGTTTGTTCATGTGACATGTTATTTTGATTTTTAAGGAGGTGATGTAAAGGCGGCATTTAGAGCGCAGCGCAACCATGAGCCACACGGGCCACTTGTCAATTCTGAGTTTTACCCAGGATGGATAGATCATTGGGGCTATAAGCATGCAACCGTAGATGCCAGTAGTGTGGCTGTAACCCTGAGACAAATACTTGAAGCAAATGCTAGTGTAACCATGTAAGTCCATGTGATGTAGAGACCAGTTAGCTTTTAATAATAGTGTCCTTGACGTTTAGTAGAATTTTAATTATATAAATATTAATTTATTAACGAAAATCATGAAGTATTATCCTTAATCAGAGGCTAATGCTTTTTCATGGGCATCTGTATTGTCAGATAATAGATTGATCATGACTGATTATGATTCTAATAAATGGAATTTGCTTACATAAATTTTACCATTGAACTTTTTAGATACATGTTTGAAGGTGGCACATCATTTGGCTTTGAGAATGGTAATACTTTAATAGTATAAGTATAGTATAGTAAATAATAGTGTAGTATAATTAATAAGTATAATTTAAAAAAGACACACAAACTTTAGGTGCACTTAACTTTTGTATGTTATATAATTTTATTTATAATCAAATATCTTGTGTTTCATGTGTAGTATGAACCTAACCAACAGAATATCTATTACATTGACTTTTGCCTCTTGTTTAGCAGTTCACTGGAGTACGTATGATCATATTTTTTATTGGTTTTCTATTATATCAGTTGCTATTTCTATGATATGCTGGTAGGTGCAAATCTCGGTGACAGTTTCATGCCAAGTCCAACCAGCTATGACTTTGATGCCCCCCTGAATGAAGCTGGAGACATCACTCACAAGTACTTGGTCCTTCGGAATGTTATTAGAAAGGTATTACACCCTTGGCTCCTACCGTGGAACAGGGCCATAGCCAGAGGTAAATTTTGTAGGAGGCAAATGTTGTGAGTTAAAGAACAAGGAGCGAAGCGAGCCAATAGGGCGTGGGATATGGGGCCCGCTTAAGGGCCTCAGAAGCCAACGGTTATATGGTGCTCTGTCGTGCATTCTCTGCATATATTACATCTAAATTTCCATTTCAGCTGGGGGACTACAAATTTTGTAGGAGGCATTTGCCTCCTATTGCCTAATGGTAGCTACGGCCCTGCCGTGGAATGGCTTTCAGCACTTCTTCACTTGCAGTGATTTCAGTCACGTGTGATGTTTAGGATTGTATACACTGAGATTTTTGATTAACCTAAGGATGAACCTTGCACCTGTGATAAGAATAATCTTGCAATAGTATTTTGACCAATGTTTTAAAATAATTTAATTGAGCTATTGATCTGGAGTGATTGACAGGTTGCTCTAGAAAATCAGCTTTATGGCAGTAGCCTTCTAAATTCACTGCACAGTAGTAAAGTGCCGAAAAGTAGACAATTTGGTGTGAATGCATGATAAAAAACATAAACCATTTTTTGTTTGAATGACCTAGCAAAATTATCTAACCTCTAAGCAGGGTGGTTGTATAGTTATGTCGCTCAGGCAGATAGGTCAATTACTACAATTCTATTCTTTTCAGTTCAATCCTTTGCCACCAGGACCTATTCCCAAAAACCTACCTAAAGCAGCTTATGGACCAATCAAGTTCTCAAAGGTAAGGTTGATTTATAGTTTTGAATATGAATTTTGAGTAAATAACTGAAAATGAGTTTCTCCTGCATAAATTCAGTGTAAATGGCATTTTTACACATGTGGTATATCTTCAACCATTTTAGATGGGCACAATATTTACCGTGCTTCCAACTCTGTGTCCACTGGGACCCATTCGTTCAGTTCATCCTCAAAGCTTTGAGCAAATAGGACAAGACTACGGCTTCGTTCTCTACAGGACAACTGTTGTTGGTACAGCTCCATTATATGAACATCTGCTTGATCTCCACAGTGTCAGGGATCATGCTCACATATATGTCAACCAGGTACCATTGTGTACAAACATGTACAATTGATTGATTTGCATAATTTATATTGCTTGCTTTCTAGCTTATAAAAATGGTCACATTTTCGTTCTCAATTGATTTACTAAAATGGCCATTGTACGGCAATGTCTCATAGTAATGGCACATGTATGTATATTTAAAAACTGGTTTGAAATGACTGGTGGAACAATGAACGGCATTTGGAAAAACGGAAAAACGACATTTGGAAAAAAACTAATGAACGGCGGGGTTTCAATTGACTGGTGCATTGATTACACTATAGTCAGTTTATTTTCTTAAATATTAATTACGTCAACACTTGGATAGCAACAACCTATCGCACTAGCTTTATTAGTAAGTATGTATACCATTCACATGCTTTTAAGAATGCAATAACTGTTGTAATAATTAATATATATAAAAAAACTAACCCATATTACTGTGTTTGTGATTGTGAGTGCGACTGTGAGGAAATGTAAACAAACTGTGTCCAGTTTCATAGTGACTGATAATTAATGTCGGTTGTCATAAATGCCATGCCGATCCCCGCAATCGCTGCCTAATCGCAATCGCACGTCCGCACGATATAATAGAATACTGCCACAGAATTGCATCAGCACCATTACAACGCAGAAAAATCACAACACAAGACAACAGTTCAGACCTTTGGTTCAGACGACAAACCGACCTCTCTCCACGAAACCAATTTTTGTAAGGTCGCTACCACACCCCGCCAAAATTAAAAATTAGCTATTAATTAATTAAAACATCGAATCTTGACATATTTACCACAAATATGAACTATTTTGCTTTTATTTCTGATGTTTCTAGTTTTTTAATGATATATAGATACTCTGAATTTGGATAATGGTTTATTTATAATATTTGCTAATTTAATAGCCAACTTTAGCCAAGCGACCACTAAAAAATATAACAAGTTAACAACAACGTGACGGGGCGGCGCTGAACTGAAGATCGCGTATTCGAATTTCTCCGTCTAAATTAACTAAACAGAATTTTAAATAGATTAATATCTAGACAGTCCGACACTATACCAATGGCAATCTCGCGATTAGTTATTATTCCTTTAACATTGCTGGCGTTGCATCAAAATGTGCTTTCGGTATGTCATGATGATGATGTTGTCATTTTATTGTTGATGCTTAAAGCCGCACAATGCGCATCCAAACGCTAATTTCTCCAGTACTAGA
>NW_014577162.1:102406-118596 GCF_000485595.1 Priapulus caudatus
CCCAGATTTCAGACTTTCAGATCTGAAACATTTATTTTTGCATCAAAACTAACCCTGAAACAAAACAGTGAAATTTCTATTAGTATAAAACAGGGAATATGGACATTTGATCTCATTTTGGTCCGTCATAAATGAAACACTTACCAAATTTTAAATATCATCTCTCTCTTCTATCACACCCAAGGTGAGCTATAGTGTCATTGACACTTTCATTTGTGATGAGTTGTAAATGCATTATATAGAAATTACACATCACAGAGGAATGCAGCAGTTGCTATATGACTTATCATCTAATTGTTTGAGAATTTATCATAAATATTAGCTATTCTATATGCATGTAACATGTGTTTTTCAGAAACTAAATGGTGTTGTGAGCAGGATCAATGGAAACTACTTTATGGGAGTTTCATTTAAAGCAGGCAGCAACCAGCTGGACATTCTGGTAGAAAATTTGGGCAGGAATTGCTATGGAACATTAATAAATGACACAAAGGTACAAGCATGAATACATTTACCTTACAATGCAATAGTACGAGAATATAAATTGCCATAAAATTCGGTATCAACTGATAATTTGTGAGAAAATGTACTTAAATTAATTGAACATGTCTCTTATTTGCAATTCTTGAACATTTTTCAGGGCCTAATTGATGATGTTACTATGGATGGAAAGGTTTTACTGAACTGGGAGATCTACTCACTCCCTCTTAATAATACTAAACTATTTCAAACACAAGATACCTGGAATGTCCAAAGCTTGAACGATATTCAGATAATAGAGAAGCCTGCAATTTCTAGTAATAAACAACATCTACATCACGAAATGGAAAACAGATGGAGGTCGAAGCATGCATTAATGATCCACAGCAACATGAAAAAGCATGTGCCAGTTATGCAAGAACGTGTGCAAGGTGATAGTGTTATGGAGTTGGGTTTGTTTTACCGTAATATATGGTAAAAATAACTGCCACTACAAGGTCAGAAATCAATAAGATTGTACATGGGTGGTGGGGTGGGGGATACAGAAACGGTGGTGAACATTTCTGTAGTTGAGTAGAGGTATATAAAGTGATAAATTCATTGCTGATGTAGACAAAGTACCCTTTAATTACTATAATAATTACTATACAAATTTAGTAAAATTCTATCAATTTGAATATCTATTTTTTATTTGAATACTTTGAAACATTACTAAAACCTATATTATTGTTTATTCACAGCCACTGATCCAAGCATTGCATCGTTTTACGTGGCTGATTTTGTCATCAACACGACAGAGCCTGCTGATACTTTCCTAAAAGCGTCAGGATGGTACAAGGTAAAAAATAAATACTGCTCAAAGTGTGCGATTGTGGAAAATGAGGTCTTTAAAAATATATTAACCAGATAACAAGTGTAAAAAATTGTAAACGTTGAACCTTTCGATATTATACTTGAATTAAGCTAATGTGTTTCTCATCTTATATTTACGTCCATATATTATTCAAGCACTGACGATCTAATCCACAATATGTACCTGCATCGTTACTGGTATTGCTACTGAACGGTACTGAAATTTTAGGTTGGAGTGTTCGCCATACTTTCAGGGTGTTGCATTTGTGAATGGATTCAATGTGGGACGCTACTGGCCAGTGGCGGGACCCCAGGTGACTCTCTACATTCCTGCACCGTTACTTCTGCCTGCCCCCAAGAAGAATAGACTGATGTTGTTTGAGCTGGAGTGGGCACCGTGCCAGGGAGACTGGGGCAAGCATAACTGCACCATGGACTTCATAGATTATCCCATCCTCGATGGAGCCACTTAGTGAAGCCGGTTGTATGGAACGTGAAGTGTAGCTAATCTGACGATAACAGCTCAAAGAGTTTTAAACACCTTTATTGAAGTTTTGATGGCTATTGCTAATGAGAACACCAGTAACCAGGGAGCCGTTATGTACATTTATCGAAAGGAAATGCATGTTTTAAATAGGTAATGATACAAGAATTAAAGGACTGCGAAATCCTTTTCTGTGATTATAGTGTTATTAAATCAAGTGTGCCTTTCGAGTGAGTGTAGGTATTTACATGTTTATATTCACATCACGTGGCCAAACGATGTTTTCATTGTATGCAACCAAGAACTGTATTAATTTATACAGGCACAGGTTTATGTTAAAATCGTTGACGTGCCAAGATTCGTCAGTTACCGAGCCTGAAAGTTGGGTGCAATAACACTTGTGGGACAATTATTGTGGGTAATAAGTGTTGTCTGCTGACCCCAGAGTCATTGAAATTGACATCGCTAGCTTATCAACTGATGATAGAATACAGTCTTCCACTACCAAAGAAATCATTGTGTTTATTTCCCTGATATGAGAATTAGTTGGGTCAGGATAGATACTAGTCCCATACTGAATAAGGCTAACAAATGACGATTTCATATGTACAACAGGCTTTGTGTAGTTTTCGACAAAACGTTAGTCTGGGGGACTAAAATTTTGTGACTAAACATGTTTAGAAATAATTCATACACAAGTTTTCACTGCCGTTGAAGGAATAGAATAACCTGTGCTGCATCGAATGTCTGTCAATGTGGTACCTAATGAGGTGGTAGATAAAAAGTAAATATGGGTGATATATATGTAAAAGGTGTATAATAATGGCATATAAATTGCATGATGAAGCATTTCCAATGTGCAACATACAGAGGAAGAAGTTAAAGTGTGATAACTTATTATAATATATGAAAGTAAAATGTGAAACAATCAAATGCTTTTGAAAATTGATATATTATAGTGCAAGGTGAGTGACCCAGCTGCAGGTGGTGACTTCACCAACAATGGAGCATTGTCGTAAATTCGCGTTACCTGCATTAGTAATTTAAACACGTGTGTATATATATATATATATATATTGTATGTGTATTTGTATATGTATGTGTATATATATATATATGTGCAACGATTTTACGTCTAGTTGTGACGACGAATGAAGGTTCGACCACTGGATTGTAGTGTAGGAGTCAACACAAGAAATAGCAACACGTAAAAATCAGAACAAGCTGATAAAAGTGTTTACGCCGGGAATAGGCCCGGGGCTTTTATTCGGCCTTAGTCAACAGACTAAGGTGAACTAAAAGATGGTGCACAAAATCCCACACAGCGTTGTCGCTGGGGTACAGAAATATACACGATGAACTGAACAGCTAAACAGTACTAACTAACACCCTGTAGTGAGTTGCTTGCCCTGTGCAGGGGTTAACTAGATACTGGTATGCTTACGTGATCCGTGAAGATGAGGCCCTCCTGCTTGTGGCCGCAATGCTGGCTTGACCCGTCTCGGTCGCTCCAGATCGTATACTTTGCCTTACTGAGAGCATAGCCCCGTATTTATACCACAAGCTCAGCGTGGGTAGGGCTTCTTACCTTCCCATCATGCATCACGAGAGACGCGTGATCAAGTCATGTTTTATGTCACGCACATCACATGACAAGCCACACATCACCCCACAGGTTTCCTTCATACAACCGGTGGGAATCACGTGATCGCTGTCATAGCCACCAGGGATGCTGTACATCGACCTGGGATGCTGAGACACGCGACAGGACGATAGGATGCGGGGAGTTCGTTACACTATATATATATATGTATTGTATGTATATTATATGTATATTATATTGCCAGCTTTCACGTTTGATTGCACAATTTAAGTCGGTGGGGCAGTAATTCTTACGACATACAAATGGAACCTAATCGACACGTGATGTCAAGATTAGTTACTTATATTCAGGCAATTAATTACTTATTAATGTTCGACCCTCCTCACCGATGCTTCCCACGCACCCCTGCGCTGGGTCTCTCTGCCTGCCCCCACCCCGAGGGAGGGCCACGCCTCGACCTCCGGCACCCACTCGGTCTTCCCTCACCATTGCGCCTTTCTTCTCCCTGACCCCACTTACTTTCCCCATGCTTACGCCTTCTTCTGCATCCCCTCCATCTTCCTCCGAATCAATTCCCCACTTTTCCCGCGCCTTTCCCGCATTACTCCGCCTTTCCACGTAGAAGGATAATGAGTATTGTCCGTATAGAATGTGAGAGTAGGGGAAGTAAACAGTGACCCAGGTAACGCAACACGGCTGTGTAAGCAGCAACACATACACAGGTAAATGCGAAAGTTATACCCATCATTCGTTCTGAGGCAACTGCAGTCTTTATTTGTATCGTACGCCTATTTGTGTCGTATATGGTGAGGCTCTATTGAACCCCCATTCACTTTATAAGTAATGCACTTACAGACACACATAATTATTATATGGCATATGTTATAATAATTAAAGTGACACACCGATGTAGGCATTTTTCGCATAAAACTAGTGCTGAGTATAATATACTCCCGACTTGTACAATTTCAATAATATGATACTTCCATTAGGAAGTTCAGTTTATGTGCGAACACGGATCTAACGAGTTGAAACAATATAGGGGCGGTAACAACGCCTGACGTAACACCAGGCGTACACGTAGTAGGCGCTAACAACGCCTGTTTCAATGGCAGAGCGTAAACCTGAGCAAGTTCATATGGAGCATTTATTTTGCGTGCTACTTTTGTCCTTATTAATGACGAGGGAATAGTTTTTACAGGTTTAAGAAATCAAACGCGCATATCATGAGTAACGCTAAACAGATAATTTTGTCCGGACAATTATTTTAGGGTAACTTACATGTGTTAGGCACGTCGATCAATTCCCTTATTTTCCTTTAAAATCTATGTGGGATGCATCCTCCCGGACGCTACTGCTCTGGACCCGGTTCCACAGTCGTAAATTAACTCTTAACTCTGAGTTAAATTCCTTAACTCAGAGTTAAATTTAATCCACGACTGTGGAACCGGGTCCTGCAGGAGAGCACATTCCTACAGTATGTCCGTCGTGCATACGCAGTATATATATATAGTAATGATAGAACGAAAATATATCAGAACCTGCTGGCCATCAGGCTTATTAGGTTGTGCTCCAATAAAGGATTGCGTGATAAAGGACGTGAAATGAAAATATATATGGCTATATAAGCTTTTAGTGGCACTGATATTTTGTCTCGCAAGCTTCCATTAAAGGCCACTAAAAGCTGCTGCTACGTTCTCCAATAAATAGCTATATAGAAAGACATAATGGATGCTGCAAGTTACCTATCAATGATTCATAGCCGCTATAGTTGTTTTTAAAAGGTGGTTACCGTTTTTAGCTATTTCTACGTATTTATCAAATGCTAGAATAACCAAGGCAACTAAATTATTCGAGCTCCCATACCACAAATTCAAACTTTGAAAACACATGCACACGGAAACAAAGAACAAAGAACAAACATGTGGAGACGGCATATGCCACAAAACGGTCACGTACATGGCCGTAGGCTGATCAAATTCCAGGGGGGGGGGCATTGCCTTGCGCACTTTCCCGAATCTTCCAAACATCAAAACGTAATTAATTAACTAATTAATTAGTTGATAAATCGGCTCTGTCCCCGATCGTACGCAGTTCGCCCTGAAACCTTACGTTTATGTAGATTGGCAGATTATACACCTCGAGTCGTCCTTGGCTCTATAACAGCCAACGCTATGTTGCCTTCTGCGACAATTGAATGCGTGAAACCGATGAATTCTTAACTACACAGATTTAGTACTATTCCACGTATTTACGTATCAAATAGGGCATTCCACGACGCAGTTCAGAAACTCATAAGCCGTAAATAAACTGTTTTACCACGATGTCCAGTGAAGGCTTAATCTTTTCCCTGAAAATCCGTGCCATCTCATTGTATAGCTCCGTCATACCGATAATGTATAAGTCATGAATAATCCAATAGACTATATTCAGGACCAGTATGAGGACGGCGGCGGCGGTGGTAGTGGTATACGTAGGAAAAGTGCCTGAGCATTTCGCTAATACGCTCGTATATTACGAAGCATGTGGTTTGAAAGTTATCGCTTTAACATTAATTCCGTAATATATATATGCCGACATAAGATGTCTCACTTACCCGTAATATATATATATATATACTGCTGTGTCGTTCCTCTCTCTCGCTCCTATCAAGCGGGTCTCTCGCTGCGTCTAGCGGCTCGCGTATCTGATGCTCCCTTGCTTGCTCGCATGCTGGCAGTAGGTTTCTTATCCAGAGCTGTCTCAGCTGCCATGTGGTTAGTTTGCGTGATCGCATTGTTATCGTCATTGCTTCGTCGTGATCATATGCTGCGCTTTATTGCTTCGTCGTGATCGTATTCTGTTGTTCCTCGCTTCGTTTTGATCGCTAGGTCGTAGATATCAGTGTTCTAGCTTATAAGCCTCCCTAATAGCTGTCGCATTATTGTTCGTAGGCATTTCCAACACTTATTTTAAACGTCACAGTCTTTGCAGTATGCTGCAATCAATAGTCATTGTTTTCTGTCTTCTTTCTTTCTCTTCTGTCTCTTCTTCATCATGCTAGTTGTGTCTTCACTTAGTGTCTCAGCGCGTGCATCGTACATCGCTAGTTTCTTGCGTTGCGTGCGCAAAGGAGTACCGACGTTCTTTGGTCACAGACGCCAAATGTAATGTGGGAAAATGGCACAGTCTCTGTATGAGGCGACGAAACACATGTAACGATGGTAAAAGAACACAGTTCGTATGAGGCGAACACGCGAGCTTTCACATGAGAATGTTCTTTTATTCAATGCTCAGCACAGTGACATTGTCAGTCGTATTCTCTACTCGCTCTCCCTTCGCCTTCATAATACATTTCTTCCATACATTTCCCCCTTCACATCTTTCCCGTCTTTCCTTCATTCGTCTCCCCTTTTCCTCTCTCGGCTTCTACCTTATATCTCTCGGGCGTGGCTTTTCGGTGGACTCGCGTGTTCTCCCTCACACGCCGGCATTCTCGCCTATCTGCCCTCTTGGTTGGTTTTGGACATTAGTCGATGGAGTGACCGCTTGGTCAGTCTTGCGTCATTCTGGACCGCTTCCAAACCCCGCCTTCTGGCCCCTGGCTTGCGGCCAAGTGTTCCTGGTTGCTGATTCTTATCTGCATGTGTTGCTTCTACTGTCTCTTGATAATGGTCAATTATCTTGGACGTAACTCTAATGCGTACTCTCTAAACTAATGCCTCCAGTGGCAATCTAAAACTATCACAATCTATGTCGCCTTGGTTGTCATGGTCTATGGTCTATGGTCTATGCATGGTCTATGGTCTATGGTCATGATGGTCTATGGTCTATGGTCTATGGTCTATGGTCTATGGTCAATGTCGTCTACGGTCAATGTCGTCTATGTCGTAAAGGTTAACAATGCCAGTTGGCTTGTGGTGCCAATTATTCAAAATGCATTACGACGCTCTTCAAGATTTCAAGATTTCAATATTTCAAGATGTTTATTTGTGCTAAACGTGGAAAAATCAAACAGTGGGAAAAATCAAACAGTTATAACTTTGCTTATACAGTGCACGGGCATGGCGACAGGACCATGCGGTCATCGAGTCAGCCATACATTATAGTAACAATACATATGACATCGAGTTAAATGACATTTACAATACATGACGTAATCTGATGATTACAACACACACAATATATTACAATACATGACGTTATACTACGTACAATACATGATGTTATCTTCGAATAGGTTCCGATCCAAGCGTCCGAAATTAACTCACGTGGATTTTCATCGCTACAGTATTTATTCCTTATTATATAATTAATAAACTAATTACAATCGTAAACGTCGCGCATAGGTATGTATGTGCGATTTCCGAGTTTCAACCTGGGTTTACCCTATCAACTTTTGGTTGAAAAATTTACGTGTTGATAAGCTTTTCAACTAATCGACCAGAAGTCGGCAGTGTAAACGTTAAAGTTGAGCGCCCAACCAGTTAATATAAACTAGTTGAGAGATTAGAACATAAGTTCTAATTTCTCAACATTTGGTCAGCCAGGTGATCATGCGACATTTTGCCATGCAGCCACTCAGATAATAGCAATATAATAGCAATCAGGAGGTACGTGTGTCCCTCCACTCAAATTTCTGCGCGCGTTTTTTTCTATTGGCGGCACACGGTTTACACCTGGAGCGAATTAATCCTACATGCAAAAATGCGAATTTAGACCTTAAACATGGTTTTAAGGTCTAATACCCGGTTTTATGGCTTAAAACTAGGTTTTAGACCTTAAAACCTAGTTTTAGACCTTAAAACCAGGTTTTAAGACCTTAAAACCTGGTTTTAAGGTCTAATACCCGGTTTTATGGCTTAAAACTAGGTTTTAGACCTTAAAACCTAGTTTTAGACCTTAAAACCGGGTTTTAAGACCTTAAAACCCGGTTTTAAGGTCTAAAACTAGGTTTTATGCTTTTTGGTACAAAATGCTTTCCATACGCGCGCACACTGCGTGTGAAATGTTGAAACGTTCGCCGACTCGCGGTCGATAATGTAAATGCTGGTAGAAACGTAATCCTGGTAAATTCTGGTAGAAAGTTGAAACTCAATTGATCAACTCGTCGACTTTTGACTCGTGACTAAAAATACTAATAGTGTAAACTCAGCTTAATGTGTGGAAGCTAGGTCGTTACAATTAGGAAGCATTGACGCTCTAACAGAAGATTTATTTGCGTAAGAGTTCACCTTTCGTTCACTGTTGGATGTTACGTGCGAGTAGTCGCATATGCTGATTGCCGTAAATATACAATATATGCACTGCTGTCGTCTATCCTAGTTCATATTTCCGTGCCCTCTCTTCGCTCGATCTCTCTCTCTCCTCATCTCTCATTCTCTCTATCTTCTCATCTTCTCCTCTCTCTCTCACCACACACACACACAGTTCACCGGCAATCAGCGATGCAGAGAAGCGCCCCGTTCGCACTCATGCGTCTACCAGGCGGCGCCAGGGTATTTTCTTAGGGGCCGAAACCGAGTGGCGTGCGTACAGGACACGGCGAATAGGGGTTCGGGCGTGCTCTCCCCCAGGAAATTTGAAAATAGACTCCTCAGATGCGTTTTTACCAAGCGCGAGTAGGGGGTCCCGGAGCATCCCTGACGCCCCGCAGTAACAACGCTAAACTGCTTATGCCCACTAATATTTATACGCACTAACTCATCATCGCAACGGTGAGAACGCTAAGGTAGGAACGCCCTTTGCGTGCTCGTGTTCTGCCGATCACCTCGTGCCTTGTTGCGTACTTCAAAACTCTATAAAATCCTATTAGTTGCGTGGAGTTGCGTCTCGTAACTTATGCCCCACTATCTTTATATCGTAACCAACCAATTCTGGTGATCGCTATAGGAGGCACTTTTTAGTGCGATTCAAGTCAAGCTAAAAATTTACAGTAAACATTTGCGTAACTTACTTCGATCTGACGTGCGTGGCGTAATACCACGTCGAAATTTCCGCAGAAGTGTTTCCAGGCATAACCGCAGCAGCATTATTTAATGAGAAAAACATTATAAAATTAACTACCAACAAAAAAATAAATAAATAATTACCGGATACTTAGCAAAACAGACAGGCGGCGCCTTTGACGCTTTTTTTGTCATGGCTTGCATTGTTATTCGTTATATAATCATTTCGTAGTTTAGCCGGTGACGTCACACGCCGTGCGCACTTTGTACTCACACCACGCGACTTTTACGTGCACACTGATCAACACGCACGTACGTACAACAACGCGAGCGCGACCACGCGATCGGCGTGTAACGTACGCAAGCCACCGTGGGTCACGTGTCAACGTAGCAAGCAGCTCGCACGCACAGCACGTGTACGTGCTACACGCACGCACGGCGACGTGTCGCTGCTGTCATCCGAAGTGTTTGATATCACCATGCATACGAAACGTTAAAATGAGGACAACTATCACATCCCCAACAGCCCTGTAGACAGCTTAAAGGCCATATGATACATAACAAGAGAGGCTTCAGATGGTTGCCTATGATGTCGTCGCACAGTTGATTGTTTATGGCTATGGCAACGTGCCCCTCAACAGCCAGCAGCTATCGTCATGTCGGTAGTGATCTTACACCGAATTCATCAACATTTGCGTGACCAGGTTGCTACCTGTCGTTGATGGAAGCGCCACCCAGCGAGCCTTGGGTACTACTTGTCGTAAAACTCGTGTGTACGGCAATTACAACTTTTGCGCAACTGGTATGATAATCCGGATGTCCCCGCAGGGCCCTGCCTGAAAGGCCCCTGTGCTGGGGTCCAGGCAGAGCCCCGGCAGTCGCGGTGGAAGCTCCAGAGTTAGTGCTATCAAAGCCCTCAAATTGCTCGACAAAAAAAATGGTGCAGGAACCAGTACAACATATACCCAAAGAGATGAAATCCCCGGGAGGGGGGCTGACTCCCCCAAGCATCAATTAATAGTAGGATCGGCTATGTGTCCACTGCGAATTTTAAAAATGGGGGGGGGTGCTCTGGAACTAACTCAGACCTAGAATAATATGGTCTTCTGGAACTAATTGTTGTTGAATGCTGGTATGCCTCTGAACGCGCGGCTAATGTCGAAAAGGGTCTCCGGAACTAGCTTAGGATGCGTTGAAATTCAAGTTGCTATGTAACGGACATCCTTATAAGAAGAGGGGTCTGGCGGACTGTGGGGGAACCAGTAGATGCTTTCAATCTATGGCGTAGCAATTGTTTTTATCATTTTAGAGGAGAGAAAAAACACTGACCGGATAAGAGATGAATCGCACGTCACACTATACACACACACACATCACGACTGCGGCATACAGCACACTAAACTAAAACTATACAGAGGGCACTCACGGAAGAGCATTACCTCCGCCACGACTATACGCCATACGACTCACGAACACACGAATACCACGATATACGCGCAGCGACATGTATGCTCGCTCGTCCGCTCAGTCACAGCCACCCGGCTGTGGCTGTCTCGCTCGCCGACGCGCTAATTATGCATCGCGACAACCACACACAGCGACACACATTTGCCACACAACACACACAAGTCTGCAACACACACACATCCACCCACAACCACTACGACAGACTCGACGCACGCGCGCGCGCAGGGCCGCGGGCGCGCCGCCATAACGGTACACAAACGCATCAGACCCGATCAACATAACCTCGCCTCCACTGTCCGTGGGTCGGGAGGTAAAAAATAAGATAGCATCGTAATAGTATGTATGAGAGATCAGTCTGAACGTTGTAATTATAATTTACAAGTTGTTAACACCCTCAAGTGTGCCTACCTTTCCGCCGGGAAACAGCATCATCGATAAATGATGGTCCCAACTTGGGACTCCCAAGGAAATAACACCTTGACATCGATTATCAAATTAAGCACAGGTTTTATATGGATTGAATTTCGACACTTAATTTTTCGATTTTTCGATGAAAGTGGTCCAGCTTGTAGGCTACATCACTCATTTTTTGGCGATCCCCCTATTATTTGCAAGAATCTTCTTCTTCTTTACCTTTTCTTGCAAATGATGGTGGGGGGGGCATCATTTGCAAGATGTTTCTTTTTCTTTTTCTTCTTCTTCTTTTCCTTTTTCTTTTTCTTTTTCTTTTTCTTTTTCTTTTTCTTCTTCTTCTTTCCTTTTTCTTGCAAATGATAGGGAGGCGACCGCCCCCCCTGCCCCCCCTGCGGCGCCGCCCCTGCGTGTACTACAAGTGTATCAGCATCTACATACTAGCGTATCAGCATGTGTACAATCACGCGTGTATTAGCAAGATCACTGTGTGAGGTGAATGTCCGGACGCGTAGCCTAGCGGCTCCTCGTCCGGAACCGGTCGCGTAGCCACCGCCTATCTAATAAACATAAGTGTCATCTGTCAAACCAGTTTCTTTCTTTGATTAATCACTCACACATCGAAGAGTGTAACACCCGGGTACGTACCACACTATACTTGTCGACCAAACCTAAGCCTATGCGCCAGTAAAGTGAAGCGTGCTCATACTACATTGTGTCGCCTTCTCTATTGGGAAACGGTGGCGTTTCTACAAGCAAACTGCGATATTCAATAATAAAAGTCGATATGCGCATAGACTGGCTGACGCGAAAGCGTACCTGTGTACAGGTTACAGCGGGTGCACTATTCGTTTTGCTGCTACTGCTAGTCGGCCTGGTTCAACTGCAACTAGCGCCTGGAAACTGGAAGGAGGACTTTTACCTGGAGGTTGCGGTGCTCGCGTACGACCGGCCTGCGTCGCTACGGCGTCTGCTAGCGTCGCTCGAGGAAGCCGCGTACGACAACGAGCGCATCACGCTGCACATCTGCATCGACAGACCGAAGGCCGAAGACAAGCTAGCCGGACATCGCGAGGCCGTGCAGGTGGCCGAGCGATTCCAGTTCACGCACGGTGAGAAAGTGTTGACAGTGCGCCCTCGTAACGTCGGCGTAACCGCGCAATGGTTAGACTGCTGGAACCCGGACGTCTCTCCCGGCAATTACGGACTGATATTAGAAGACGATATGCGACTGTCGCCGTACTACTACCGGTGGCTGAAGGCCGCGTGTATTACTTACGGCGGCTACAGCGACGGCGGGAACATCGTCTTGTCTAGACCCAGGGCGGCATTGCCTATCACACAAGTATGGCGTGACCCTCTGTGTACGGTTTGCGAGAACCTGACAGCTTTTCTCTATCGTATACCCCGACTCTGGGCCTACGCTCCCATGCCGAACCACTGGAGGCAATTCAGAGACTGGGTATTACCTCTATTGTCGATCAACCTCACAACGGACAGCGAATTCATTCCGTATGTTCCCGATCAGAATGTCGTCATGAATCGATGGCTAACCAATGGTATTTTGCACGGACATGTAGACATCGAGTTTTACATGTATTATTACCAGGCAACACGCAAGACGTTCTCGCTGTATGCATACCTGCCGCAAAACAAGTCGTTTGCATGCAACCACCGAGAACTCGGGGTAAACGTCAAGCCTGCAACGTTTGTGGGAAAATGCGATTCAGAGCCGCTCACAATGTGGGACGATGAATATATTCGGTTTCCGGCAAATCCTGTACGCCTCGATTTGGATGGAAATCCCGTGGATTAAATCCACAACTGCTCTATGGTCTGTTTATCAGGTGGATGATGGAGGATCCGACTCCGGTGAATTATAGGCAAGTTAAATCACAATGAAGGATGGCGGAAACCAACCTAGGTACCATTAAATATAGCGGCTACTTCTGAATATAGGCCCTATCATCTATAGGCTGCTAAGGGCTGCCTTTAATTACAACGACTTCCTGTAAATAAAAGTGAGGTATGCAAATAAGAAATATACCAGAGAAATTAATATTATCTAGGTTAGATCGCAACCGAGCTTTCCATACATTGAGAATTGACCCAAAATAATAGGAATAGAAAACGAATGTTAATTCGATGCCCTTTTGTCACTTAATTGTTTACGTAGATATACATTTGAATATCATTATCTTGTACTTTTCGTTGTACGAAAGTGTGATTTATTCGTTTACGTACACTTTTGAATAGCATTATCTTGTATTTTTCCTGTTCTTATCTCGGCTCACGATATATAACTGTTATATGAGGGTATGCCATGCATGGTAGGTTTGTAATAAACTAAAGTGTAATGTTTCAGCCACCACATGTTTGTCTTGTTATGATATTTAGACTATCCATGTTTATTATGACTGTATATAAATGCTGGGATACTGCCACATCGGTGGATGCTGAGGGAAAGCCCTAACTCATCTTCCGTACCATGGTAAGAATTAATGCGCTCGAATTTAAGGTTCTATGTGATTCAACTCTATGGCGCGGAGTCGGTCCTGCCGTGTCCACGAGTAACGAGCTTTATCCACAGCTTGATTGAGTTACAGAGCGAGAAAGCCGAGTTATAACTTTCATTATTTGAATGTTGCTGTCTCGATCAAGCCGAGGTCTTGATCTTTTCGAATTTCGAAATTGTGGATAGGGGATTATAGACCTCTGCCTTTATAGTGATCGGATAGAACCATTTATATGGTTTTCTGGTTTTAAATTTGCGTTGTGTAAAATGTTGTTTTAATCGTTGAAGTTTTCCACACAACGACGAGACGCTTTAACGTCAAGATCATCCCTGCGCGACAGTAAGAGAACTTCTACCAGTATATCAAACAATACAGTAAAAGCCCGCGTATAAGAACCTGCATTTTTACAAGTTAGCTTAAAAAGGTTCTTATATAATTGGTGTTTACTGGGAAATCAGGCTATTTAGTTTCTTAATAAATTCTTATTTTCTTAAGAAAAAAATGTGCTTATTGCTGGTCGAATATTGGTGCGGTCCATTGTTTATATAAAATATCCATATAATTATCTCTAAATGACTACAATCTAGACAAATACAAACCCTATTCTATGTTATCTTGATTCTTTTTATGCCCTTTATACCTAATAAACATCAACAAAACAAAACGAGATTGTTTTAAAACACCGCAAACATAATGCCTGGCCAGGCATAAGGTATGGTACCAGGCATAATCCCATAATGTATGCAATGAAACTGCACTATACTGTATCTTTGTACATTACTCCACTAAACTTGTTAACTGCATTTTATCAAATACGAACCTGTTTCAAATTTTCGGCTAAAACAGTTTCTTATATGTCAAGGGGGTCTAAATAAAAAATCTTAGCATAACAGGTTCTTAATCACTATAGGTTCTTATACGCGGGTTTTTACTGTATAGACAGGAAGAGTGAAACCCAAAATAAAAGATGCAATATCTACTCAGGAAATCAAGATAGTACCGTGATATTGTTAAATAAGTTTTACTCATTAGCGAACAAGAATGGACTCTACAAATTCTTACATGTGAAATATTACGATATCGGATTATCCAATCGCAAAAGAACGAGCAAAAATTTAACGTGAACATGCCGATTGACCGCCATCATTGCTAGTTAATAGTAATTAATTAATTCTCTATTCTATTGCTGGGTCACCCACAGCGCTGGTTTATGCCTAAGACTGCGATGAACGTGTACATTTCCACAAATTAACCCCTTATGTCGATATAATAAAACGTGAAGATTTATTTAATCTTCACCGAAACTACAGCGATTGCAATCATGCAGGAGAAGCTTTAACAGTTGTGAAGTTTATGACCACTGATTAATTATTTAATCGCAACCCCTTTCCCGCGTTGTTACAAATATATTTTTTAAATACTGAGACTGTCACAATGACGATTACATTTGCGACTCCACACGAATAAAATCGTCTGGCAGACGTGATAAAAAAATGTAACACGAAAACAAACGAGGCCTTAAAATGCCTTCGGAATTTCATTCACCACAATCACATATTAATTATCGTGTTATTCAAAAAAACCCTTGAGCAGTTATTACTGTAACAATGTCCTTGCTAAACATTAACATCCCTCGATCCTCAAACACAGACGCGCCGATTTCTCCCTTCGCCGTTCCTGACTCCGACGCTAGAGGTCGCTGTAGCTACGATACAGGCATGTCGAGTGCTCTGTTCTTCATCCGCTTCCGCTGAGCGCGCAGCATGTCACGCATCGTCTCTGTGCCGTACGCCGCTATGTCCGAGTCAGAACCTGCAAGACACCGGAGGTAGCAGGTACAGAGAGCAGGTAAAAACGCGGACATAGCTCAGGTGAAACACGCGGACAGATAGCAGGTAAAACACGCGGACAGATAGCAGTTGAAACACGCGGACAGAGAGCAGGTAAAACACGCGGACAGAGAGCAGGTGAAACACGCGGACAGAGAGCAGGTAAAACACGCGGTCAGAGATCAGGTGAAACACGCGGACAGGGAGCAGGTGAAACACGCAGACAGAGATCAGGTGAAACACGCGAACAGATAGCAGGTAAAACACGCGGACAGATAGCAGGTGAAACACGCGGACAGAGATCAGGTGAAACACGCGGACAGATAGCAGGTAAAACACGCGGACAGAGAGCAGGTAAAACACGCGGACAGAGAGCAGGTAAAACACGCGGACAGGGAGCAGGTGAAACACACGGAGAGTGATCAGGTGGAATCAGCGGATACGGGTCTATACATGCCTATACACACAATGAGGATCTACGAGAAAACCTGAAGCGTGTGTGCGAGTGCGTGCCTGCGAGCGTATGTGAACAGATTTTGGGACAAACAAACCACCGTCAATATCACATTCGTAAATCTGAGCAATGCAGAGTTTCGGTCAATGAACTATATATATATATAG
>NW_014577162.1:118606-145778 GCF_000485595.1 Priapulus caudatus
AGCAGGTAAAACACGCGGACAGAGAGCAGGTAAAACACGCGGACAGAGAGCAGGTGAAACACGCGGACAGAGATCAGGTGAAACACGCGGACAGAGAGCCGGTAAAACACGCGGACAGAGATCAGGTAAAACACGCGGACAGAGATCAGGTAAAACACGCGGACAGATAGCAGGTGAAACACGCGGTCAGAGATCAGGTAAAACACGCGGACAGAGATCAGGTGTAACACGCGGACAGAGAGCAGGTAAAACACGCGGTCAGAGATCAGGTGAAACACGCGGGCAGAGAGCAGGTAAAACCCGCGGACAGATAGCAGGTGTAACACGCGGACAGATAGCAGGTAAAACACGCGGACAGAGAGCAGGTAAACACGCGGACAGAGAGCAGGTAAAACACGCGGACAGAGAGCAGGTGAAACACGCGGATAGAGATCAGGTGAAACACGCGGACAGAGAGCAGGTAAACACGCGGACAGAGAGCAGGTGTGTTACTCCGCGTGTTTCACCTGATCTCTGTCCGCGTGTTTACCTGCTCTCTGTCCGCGTGTTACACCTGCTATCTGTCCGCTAGAGATCAGGTGAAACACGCGGACAGATAGCAGGTAAAACACGCGGACAGATAGCAGGTAAAACACGCGGACAGAGATCAGGTGAAACACGCGGATAGAGATCAGGTGAAACACGCGGACAGATAGCAGGTAAAACACGCGGACAGAGATCAGGTAAAACACGCGGTTAGAGATCAGGTGAAACACGCGGACAGGGAGCAGGTGAAACACACGGAGAGTGATCAGGTGGAATAAGCGGATACGGGTCTATACATGCCTATACACACAATGAGGATCTACGAGAAAACCTGAAGCGACCTGCGTGCGCGTGTGTGTGTGCGAGTGCGTGCCTGCGAGCGTATGTGAACAGATTTTGGGACAAACAAACCACCGTCAATATCACATTCGTAAATCTGAGCAATGCAGAGTTTCGGTCAATATAGGAATCTATATATATATATAGGAAGTAGAAAATAGGCAGCCGTGATAATAGGCAGCCGTGAGTGCGCAACTACGCGTGAACACTTAAACGAATAACTGAACGATAGCATCTACAAGAAAATTTATAGCGAGACTATAACTAGGCCTAGGCTACTATATTATGGTTTCACCCGTCATGCACTTGTTACTATGACAGACGTGACCACAGAAATCTCTGAGCGGGTTAACGACAAACGGCGCAGCAACTAAGCATGCATGGCCTCTATAGCTTCAACAGCAGCGGTTTCCAACCCGAGGTGCCAACCCACAGTAACGTACAGCAGCTCTCGAAAGCTGAAGGCAGAGAATACGCACGCGCGGAAATTCGCCGTCTTACACACAGTGCCGCAAAGTGTTACCAGTGCGCACATACCTCGCACAGGCGGCAAATATGATCCTACAACAAAATAGCCCGAGTATGCGTCAACAACATTTTCAGTGTGTGGCCGTTATACGGGACCAGTTACGCACTAACCCGGAACAGGTTTGACCCCCCCATGGTCACGCAGTAAGCCATTTCCCCTTGTGTACCCCGAAGGACTTCAGGTGCATTTTCGTTCTCAGGACAATAATGCAATAACACTTTTGAGAATCGGAAGTTATACTGTCGTTACCGTATGTTTATTATTAAGTAATCAAAAGTTTTAACATTTTGATTAAAAGCAGGACAACTCGGTGGTTGGGCGGTGCTGTTGGTGGTTAATTAAGGGTCGCTACACAAAAGGGTTGGAACCACTTCTCTACGATCTATACGACACGTGATACCGAAATCTACGAATGAAAACTATCAGTGGTCGCTATAGAATAGTGTTCGGGGATGATTCGTGCCTCGCTAACGCTGGAAGGTGTTTCTACATTAGATGATGTACCTTCGCACGGTCTTCTTACTAGGCGACCAACACGCTGGATGCACCGTGAGGGTCATGGCGACCCTTGTTATAATCTGCATTACACATAACATAGCTAATTGTACACGACGCGGTAACTAGTCAGGTGGGTCTAAGCTCACACAGGCATTGCTTTAGGAATATCGCGTCAATAACGGATCACCAAGCAAGGGCCTCGAGCTGCGATGAGAATCACGATTACCAGTCATCGACAACAGTCAAAGATCATGGTAGAGCTGAATTCCTACCATGCATGAGATCGTTGAGATTGCGATAAAAGCACTCAATTTAGCACACGGCCGGCTGCAATCGCCTAGTGTGCCCGGGTCTGCGATTGAGCCGGCCGATTGTACTATTCATCAGCCAATCAGCGTGCTGAAAATCCACAGAGTCGCCCGACTCAGTCGCGTAGTCACGTAGTGTGTCCACAGAGTCGCCCGACTGAGCCGGCCGGCTCGATCGCATGAAAAATCGCGTAGTGTGTCCACAGCTTAAATCATGCATGTGATTGACACCAACGAAATGTACCTTTCAAGGGCTGTGACACCGCTGGCCGCCATGGAATTTTAAAGTGTTTTTCTCATTATCATTTCCTTAATACTATGGCAGCCCACACTACCGCGCTAGCTTCTCCCAATGCGGCCCTAGCCCAACCGCCAGATACTAAGACTATAGACGATCTATGCATCAAACCCACAGGGGCACAGCTGGGTCTGTCTAGTTCGTCTACACAGGCGGGTCGCTTCCTGCACTATTATCTGACCTGCTATAAATTATATATGCCTATAAATATGCTATAGGGGCAGGTTAAATATACCTGCTATAAATTATGCAAAAGTACTGAGAAGCCTCCCATCATCCTAAACCTGAAGGGTAAAATATTAAGCTCAACATCACGATGCAAACGCATCGTGAACGAGTAATAAAGTGCGAGTTAACAGCAGCGAGTCAAGCGGGGTCACGCGACATTTCCCGCGATTATAGTTGCACATTCCCGCAGACAGAGCCATTTCACAGCAATTTTTACAGCGATTCTAGAATCGCTGTCAAGTTGCATGAAAAAATCGCAGCACGTCTGCGCTATAGGCTTTAATCTCGTTTCCTCTGTGTTTCCATGCGTACGGCTACGCATCAATGGGACCGCGTGCTCACTTCACCAAGGTCACTCAAGGTCAGCAGCGAGCGCAATGCCTACCTGAATCCTGCGGGTCGTCGGGCGTGTCCTGCGGCCTCGCGCCGGGGATGTCGCGGCTGCCGTGTGGCTCCCCCTGCTGGTGCTGTCGCTCGTACTCGTAGGGGTCGTACTCTTCTAGTCCGTCTCGGCGCTGCTTGAGCAGCATCTCGAGTTCACGCGAACCCATCGTCTTGAACTGCGTTAACACAGCGAGAGCGTGTGAGGAACAGTGTGACGGGCAAAACAACATGCAGAGAACGTGTGAGGAACGTGTGAAGATGAGAACAATATTCCGAGAACGTGCGAGGAACGCGGGGGAAAGTGGAACAACATGCAGAGAACGTGTAAAGAACGTATGGAGAGTGAAATTACACGGAAAGAACGTTAAGAAACGTGTGGAGCATTGAACGAAATTCTGAGAATATGCGAGGAACGCGTGAAGGGTGGAACAACATGCAAAGAACGTCTAAGGAATGTGAAGAGGATGGAACAACATGCAGAGAAAGCGCGAGGGACAAGTTAACAGTGAGGCTACACACAGAGAACGTAACGGAGACATGCACACAGTGGAACAGAATGCCAAAACCATTTGGAACGTACTCGGAGGAATGTATTGAGACTGTAAATTTCAGCACAAGGTCGACTTTACAAGCATCCCCGAGACGTTTCACAACCTGACATGCTCCACTACAGAAATTCAGCGTTAAAATACCGCCACAGTAAGGTGCACCTGATGTTAACAACGGGTCACGAAAACACGCAGAGCGCGCAAGCAGTTCTCTTACACCGGAAATGTTCTTCTGTACTTCCAACTGGCTGGCTAGTCGCTTTCCCTCCTCACGGCCGCATATTTGCTCCAGCTCCGCTGGCTTCAGAACGAAGAGTTGGGCAGCGGAATGTCCCTCCAGGGCTCGGCATATCCTGACAGAAAGACCAATATGTGTCTAATGAAAACACTTCGCGAACTCTGACGACACACACGTTATGATGATATTATAGATTTATGACGTCACATCTACGATATTTCTCACAACGATGCCTAGAATCGATATCGTGACTCCTAATGATGCGATGTGCAGAAATTATGTCCGTCATCATTACATCGGCAGCTTGGGGTTGAGGTTAACAATCTCAGTCCGTAACGAAACCCACGATACAGAAACTGACACAAACCGACACAGACCTTATGCTTCACGCGGAGCAGGTAGGAAAATCACCCCTGCCGTAGACCCCAGCGCAAAACAGTTTCACTATACATGCTCTTCTAGGAAGCAGGCAGCAGTGCGTTGTCACAATTAGTTCGTCCGTCCAAAATGTCTTATCTTTTGAAATGACTTGCAAAAGTTGCGACATTTTTGACTCATGACATTCGTAAAAGTCTGTGATGTTTCTGACATCAGATACCAGAAGGATAACAGAACCGTCTTTACAACAAACGATGCGACCGCTGTTTATCACACACAATGCGAATAGTATAGGGCCACGCGCGCCAATCGCTCTAGGCAGGAGCACTATAGTAGGCAATCCATTATCCTAAACCCTTGGGACAGATACGTTTCGGAATTCGGAATTTTTCGGATTTCGGAATGGTAGTGCAGTACAGATATACATACCGTATATCAAGCAAATAGCCAGTACTAAAACCCAAGTTTTCAAGAGGTCTAGTGCTGTACCAAACACATTAATATTTCTGCAGTAAACCTTGTGCAGCCAAACGTGAACTTTGGTGTGCAGACAACCGCCAGAAAAATCTTTCGGATTTCGGAGTTTTTGGATTTTCAGAATTTCGGATAATAGATTGTGTACTGTACATAGAAATAGAGACCAGATCACCTACGACGCAACCCTTCTCCCGCGCCGTATTACCCGCTGCACTTACGAGGGCTTGAAGGCCTTTGCCTGCAGCCACTCCTGCACCTCGTGCGAACTGCAGCGAGCGTCGATGTAGACGTTGGGCGCCGCGCGCGCCATCTTGTAACCGCCGTGATTCAGTCGCTCGTTCAGTTCGTCATTGAGCAGGTCGATATCCGAACGAGCTGCAAAACAAAATTCGCGAACGTGCACACGTCTGTTCTGTGAAGCACTGGGTCGGTGTCGATGAGTTCGCAAGCACACGTTTGCGGTTTCACTCGCCTCTTTGAAGTTGCGATCGCGATTATTCGGAGAGGTCCCGCGTCTCTGACGACGCGTGAGCGTATTCAAGTTCGCCCGTAACCTTCGAGGTCATGCCTATCTTTGAGGTCGCGCGCGCGTATTCAAGGTCAAGTGTAACTTTGAGGTCGTGCTTATCTTTGAAGTCGCGCGCACGTATTCAAGGTCAAGTGTAACTTTGAGGTCGTGCGCACGTATTCAAGGTCAAGTGTAACTTTGAAGTTATGCGTATCGTTGATGTCGCGCGCACGTATTCAAGGTTGCGTGTAACTTTGCGGTCATGCTTATCTCTGAGGTCGCACTCGCATATATTCCATGTCGCACGCAAATTTGAGATTAAGAGTAAATGTAACCCAAACCGAATCTTTCGCCACACATTGCAAACATCATCATACAGTAGTTCTACGAGTGTAGTACTACTGTCTACTTCTGTAGTTCATCTACAGCGGACTACCGCTTCCAACGAGAATTATAGAGACTATACCGGTGACATCTTGCCTATATCGTGGGCAAGACTTTTAAGTTAAATTAAATATGTTCTCACCTGGCTTTATCGTGTTAGGCATTGCTCTGGTGGTGGATGGGTCTGATGAATTGTAGTCGCGATAGCTTTCTGTGTGAGGAAACTGAGCAACTTCAGTCATCATGTAAGGCTTAACGATACATGCCACGCTCAGAGGCAGACCGAAGCGTTAACCCACATATTATTAGACCGATTCCCCCAACTCGCTCATATTTATACCTATTATTTTTAAATTTCCTGTTTAATAGGTAATCATTTCATATTTCCAATGGTAACATGTTGCCAGGAATTGTGGCCAACCGTTTATAAATATTTATCAGTTTAGCATCTTATTATTACAATAAAGCGCCTACGATCATCTACCAACGCAAGTGCATGCAACACAAATCAACTGACAAGTGTAGTAACAGTTTACGCATAGCAGCAGCATGCAGACCTACGTCTACATATTTCTACGTGCTCACGGATAAGAATTGAACATTTGTGTGAAGTAGAAACGTAGAATAACAGATGCACCGTGTGACATTTCCAACCTTGCAATTATATCACTGTAACAATGAGCGACAAACGGAAAGCATCTCCGTAGGTGCTAAACTTGTGACGTAGTTAAAAACAACATCCGCGTCGTTCATCGTGTGTACGAACATAATTATGTGTCCGTTCGACGAATTATTTATTCCTTCGTTGAAGTTCTATGTTGGTTATGACTGACAAGTGCAGCGAGGGAAACGTGTACAGGAAAAGAACGCGGAACGTGTGCAACCCACCTAGTGCGGTGGTTTAGTTTAACAAATCCCGCATCGCTCGCTAGTGAAATAGATTTCATGGTTAAATTATTGGAAGAGTTGCATATAACCATTTAATACAATCCCGCGCTCTCGGTTTTAATCCGATTCCAATGTATATAAATGTGTCAAAAATGAAACCGTCACTGCGAATCACACCAGATATTAATAGATACCAGGAGTAGCTAAAACAAAGTTGAGACAAAGTAATCTCTGATCTATTCCAGGTAGATAGGAAATATTTTTATGTGGCAGTGGGAAAGCGTTTGAGAGAGAATGGACCATGCAGGTAGTAGGTAGGCCAGTGCTAGTTTAATCCATGAAATGTTTCGGAACGCAAGCACGTTCGAGCGTGCGCGCGTGCTAGCGTGCGTGCATCAGTACGTGAATTCGTGCGTGCGAATATACCAGAACTCTTTTCAGAGCACGTTCCAATGTATTAGCAAAGATTTATAAAATTTATTTTTTATGGTATGAGTTCATATCTACGTTGCATGGCACCACAGACACGACATTATTACGCAGACTGGTGGACACTCATGAAAGAACACCTGTAAAAACAAACAGCTTGATTGACAGCTATTTTATTATATAGTTTCT
Organism: Priapulus caudatus; assembly: GCF_000485595.1. NCBI lineage: Eukaryota > Metazoa > Priapulida > Priapulimorpha > Priapulimorphida > Priapulidae > Priapulus > Priapulus caudatus. Next base: position 125,755 of record NW_014577162.1, read on the forward strand.
ACACATGTACATGTATGAGATAAATTTTGCGAAAATCTCATTTGTTATGAATAATAAAATGTTTAAAGAGATAAAACTTAATAAATACATCTGTTTTATATGCTAAGCAGGGTTTTGATTTCAGAGAACTTGAATAATATTAGTTGATTAATCAAAAAGAGCAGAAAATTAGAAATATCACAGAAACCAATGTTTGAGGTTTGAAGGAAGGTCAAAATGGTGATGTTAATTTCGTTAGAAAGATTGTTAGCTGTTATTACCGTCGTTCTATAGATTAGTAAGTGGTATAACCATGTAAAGTAGAATAATGAAACTCGTACGTGTGTTAGAATGTATTGTATTTTGAATGCGTTCCGATGGTTCGATGATGCTGATTCGTTGCAAGAACGTCAGATAAAACTCGAATTGCCTACTGAAATGCTTTCCTTTTGAATCACACTATTTTCATATATACCGATCGCCTACGTTTGGTGATCGCATCGAGCAACACCGCCAAACGCGCGCCAACGCTAAACTCCAGAACGGCGTATTAAACCGTAAAATCAAAGTGTTTCTTTTTTCTTTTTTTCGAAATTTCCAATGCGATTTTTTAACGATGACGCAAGCGAGCCATCACATCATATGAATTTCACAGCTTTCCCTAGCAGATGACAGGGGTGTTGCGTTGAAACTTGGGCCAAAACACGCAGCGTATGGTGTGTGTGACGCACACCACGTCCGACTTCACACGAATGCAACGAGCGTTAGTTGCGATAGTTAGAAGGAAGGCACCCATCACCAACGAGAACAGACAAAGCAAGGCGCAGAAACAGATGCGTCCTGCGATGGGAGGAAGCGACCAGCAAAAGATCGGGAGTGATGAATAAAACAAATTTGTTTATTTTTCTATTCACTCCTGATAAGATGTTAATCACTCTGATAAATATATCGGTCTCGTTAGCTAGCAGTACTCCAGCGGAAGGGTGTTAGAGTGATGCCGTGCCTACATGCAAACGGGCTCGATTTTTTATCAGGGTGATGTGAGTAAGACGTCTCCTGAAATTCGCCCCTTACAATACGATAATGTGCCTACGTTTGGGAACGATTAAAAACGCGCGAGTAGTGTAAAACGAATATTACGGATAAATGCGTGAACATTTTAAAGACGACGACGACGACGACGACGACGATGACAACAACGACGACGACGGCGACAAGTGAGCAACCATCTAGCACAAGTAATAGCAGGCTAAGCAAAGGTTTGCAACATACAACTATTATACACGTAAACACTAACAATGACATTGCACCAGCAGCATCCTTTGTGCAGATGCGTCAATGCGCAACACTGAGCATACCATCAATTAGTAGAATATCAGTGCTGATTTATTTATATTTCAGTCTACGAACACACACTCGCACGCGCACACACACACACACACACACACACTCGCACGCGCACACGCACGCACACACACACACACACACACACACACACACACACACACACACACACACACACACACACACACACACACACACACACACACACACACACGCACGCACGCACGCACGCACGCACGGACACACACACACACACATACACATATATATATATATATAGATATGTATCTGTGTGTGCATGCGGTGTACTTTAGACACCCGAGTGTACCGTAGCACACACATGGTTTTCTATTAGCTGAATTAATTATACGAATACAAATTGATTTCGGTTAATCGAAAAATTAGGTGTACACCGCATTCATCTCAGATGGTCGCACTATTAAGAATTGACCGATTTGCGATTCGGCTGCAAGTTACGATTTCCGTAACTATCAACAATCAGAATATACACACGGCAACACACAATACATTAACGTATATCTATTCCTCGGCCCTATGGCTTTGTAGCTTGGGCAAGCTTCGGGGAGGGGGTGGCAGCGGGAAGGCAGACAGGGTCCACAGGCACAGGCGTGAAGGCGTGAAAGGCTCCACAGGGCAGTAGCCTGAATAAATTCCCAGAGCAAAGGGCGAGCAAATTTCGCCCACTCAAGCGAGTAATGAGGGGGGTAAATCATTATAGAATAAAAAATTATTAGAACGGTTCCAAAAGATAAGCTACATTATAGGACTGGATTACGTTAAATGTGGCCCGTTTGTTCTATTATTCATCATATATATTTAAGGATAATTTATAAGCATTAGGCTCATTCCTTTGTACTGCTCCATAACTTAGAGAACTGGGACAGCTGCCCCTTGCCTCAATGGCTACGGCCCTGCTCTAGAGCGGAGTCATACACAGTGACATGGTGCTCGCTTACAGACACGGTCACATGCACACATGCATCACGGCTACCTAATACAATAAGTCACCTGATTGAAGCGGTTGTGGAGGCTTCCCAGCCACTGGGGGCGGTGTTGGAGGCAAGGGGGCTGCTGGGGCGGTGGGTAGAGAAGGGGAGGGCACTTTGTGGTAGTCTCTGTCAGGTTCAGGCTGTAGAAAACAAAGCACAAGTTATCGCTCCATCTATCAACCTCGCCGACGGCAGAGGTCGCCACCGTTTATGGCGAGCCACTGCAACAGATTAGAATCATCTTCATACATCCTCATTCTCAACTACAATAGATTTCTTTAGCATTTAACATCAGCTGTTAAATGTCGTTAATACTACAGCCGACTTCCTTAAACGTATCTCCTAATGCAGAATAATAGCAGAAATGCACAAGATAGAATTGTCTTGCTTCATCATTTCTAATAATACGCAGCTGAACAAGTATTTTTAACACAACTTAACACATAATTCAATACACCACTCCTTTCGTGTCACATGCTTTCAATCAACTATCAAGATGAATCGAACTATAAGGAGTCATTCAATAATCTACAAACAGATACAACATGGTTAATTGTACATATATATGGGCAAGTTACAAGAAAAAATATAAACTATTTTATAATATCATTATTAACGCTGATCGTTATATATAATTATATATAAACGTAGACATATTATACGCACGTGTCACTGTGTATGTATATAATTTCCCTTGTACCACTATATATACCATTTTCTTATCCTGCGGACACTAAACCACGTCTAGCCACCATGGCTCCGAGCTCTAACAAAACACTAGTTTCTACTGCGATCCTCACACACAACTCACGTCACTTGCCCTGGTGTCGCTAAAACACTAAATGTCCACTTACAGCCACCACGCAAATATTCAACACTGTCCACTTAGCTTGAACGAGTCATCACAGCAATATACCAAAACCGTGACGTTGTTACGTACAAATCTATAGGTACACACGGCACATTATTTTACTTCTACTCGTAGCAACACCAAGTACGAGTTTAGAAGGCTGAAGTATGTAGATGGATTAGCTATAGCCACGTCTAAGACAGACTTCTCTAGCATTATTTACTCATGGCTAAAACAATTCAAATGTCTAGTATATGTGACAGACAACTAGCATCTAAAGCAAGGTAAAAGTCAGCATGGCAGATCCATTTCCGACGAGCCACCACTAACTGCATGCTATACTTGATGGAAGTACGACTCGGGTCTCACTTCAACTTGCTAGCAGCAAAACCCGGTACGTTACTCATTGAAGATCGTCACATCCTTTCGAAGAAGCCAAGCTGGCTAGAAATGCTCATTGCTTACGTAGTTGTAGCCATCGCTAGCCACATATGGCTTCAAGATGGTGTAGGGTATATGCCCGATCTTGCCATACGCATTTCGTCCTTTCCACCAGTTTCTGTTGTCATCGATAATCTAAAGGCAAACAGCGGTAATTTCGTCATGTTTGGCAGTTCGAAAACTGTCTCGCGGCACGCTTCCAAAGGTTTCAGTTTTCACATTCTAAATCCGTTTCGAAATTAATTTGAAAGCTTTTGGTGCAAACCTATTCAGCCATTACTATGGCACTAATAGCAAGTAAATTTTCAACAAAAAAGAAAGTATATATGCTAACTTGCAAACAAAATATCAGAAGCGTAGCTAACCCATTTTGCCTGGAGAGGTGAGGTGGGGTCAGCTATGTGTATGGTGTGTTATGGGAATGTGCAGCCATTGACCATGTATTATCTCTACTTTTTTTCTGGAGGCCCAACTGCCTCCCTTGCCCCCCCCCCCCTAGCTACGGCCACTATACTAGTACATATATATACTTACCTCTAGGTACTCTCCTTTTGACACTGTCAACTCTTTCTCATTCTTGCCAACTCTGTCATATGTAACTTCGAATATCTTCAAATTATTCTGCCTAAGTTGCTTGAGGAATCGTGCCTGCGTGGCATCAAAGTCCATGTCTGCGGTCTCATTCATAACTGGCTGCTTGGCACTCCTAGACGAAAAGGCAAGAGGTATATACATGTCGCATTACGTGTGCATTCATAACGGTGCACGACGCAATAGACGCAATAGGCAGGGAAAGCCACAGACACCATAACCAGCTAGGAAGAGGGACACAGAAACCACGTTCACGGGAGACCTACCTATACCCCACGAACAGAGCAAGAGACACCATGGACAAGTGTGCCACAAACACCATAGCTAAGGGAGGCCTACAAACAACATCGTATGCAGTAGAACGACTACATCCAATATAGGGCTGGTGTTACAGCCACTGTGACTGGGGCGTGTTACCGTCGGAGGGGCCGCGGTGTGCTTACATGTGTGCAGGTAGGACCTGCACGGGCGGTGGGTCGTACTGCGACGACTGCTGGCTCTGCTGACGTTCGTAGTGACGGTCGTCGTATCTCGCCGACTCCCGCGCGCGCTCCACTGGCCTGTAGTCGCTGATGCTGCCCCCTTTCTGCTCGTACCTATAACAACAAACATGTAATTGACTAGGCGCCATCTAGCGCTTGCCGGCCAGCATCCGCCATCTTGAGAGACTACATAAGTTTCAACAAAGACAAAAACAACCACAAAACTAAAAACCAACTGGTGGTCAATAACCTGGAGTCGACAGTTTTTACCCGAAGTCCTGAAAGCCAAAAGTTACCGACACACTAGACGAATATCGTCAAAGTCAGCGATTGGCAATAGATTTTTAAGTTATCGTATAAGTTAAATTGCGTTAACTGTCCGCTTGACCGATGAGCGACTGTCGGGGACAAGGGGACAAGGGGCTTAATCCAGGGGCATCACACTCTCTAGTGCCAGCTGGGAGGCTCTTCTGCAAATGCGTCCAGCTATCAGTCACGTCCGCCCGCGTCGTCGTTGTCGTGAGGTTCGCCTCGTACCTGTCGTCGTAGCGAGAGTCGGAGCTGTGACGCTGTCTCTCATAGCGGTCCTGCTCGTAGCGCGGGTCGGGCGTGTAGACGGCGTACTGAGGCTGGTTGGAGTAGCGGCTGGCCGTGTCGTCATACTGCCGCGAATATTGATGCCTGTCCTCGACCTGACACGTTGCACAATGAGAAAAAAAGGTAAGAAAACATCGATAGACACCCTGGCTATTAAACAGGCTGTCAACTACGAGTGACGAGAGAAGGGTAAAGATAATATCAGGAGTGAATAATAATAGATCTATTATTATGCACTCCTGGTTATATTATGTTCTTAACGATGATGCCAGATAATGAAACTGGTGATAATGACGATGCTGATATCTCTGAGTCTCACTACAAAATTAACAGTATTCACTGGAACATGTAAACGTAGATAATTCCTAATATAAAGTCCTATATTGGAATAACCCCTAACGACACACTACGCTCTGAGGAACACTATCCCGAATCTTCTATAAGCTGGTATCTACTAACGCAATGGCACGGAGGTCTTTCCACACATATTTTACTAGCAAAACGGCAGTTGTGGTCCCCCTAACGCTTCAAGCTGCCAGAACCACCAGCTTTCACAATCGCTCTACGTACTGACGTAACGTAACCATGCAACGTACAACGTGCATCATACATATAACCATCAACATCCAGCATCACAACAGCATCATAATCCTCCTCCATCGATGGAGGATGCTGTTGTGGTGCTGCATGGTTATGATGGAGGATGCTGTTGTGGTGCTGCATGGTTATGATGGAGGATGCTGTTGTGGTGCTGCATGGTTAACCATGCAGCACCTCAACAGCAACCTCCATCATAACCATGCAGCAACGTGCGCGCGCGAAGCAATAACAGTCAGAATCACGACGACGACGACGATGACGACGAGTGGCGGATGACGATGACGATGATGATGACAATGACGATGACTAACCTCGATGTCGGTGACGAGCTGCGGTGGAGGACCGGTGTTGGCGGCAGAGTAGTGTGACCGCTCTCTGTCGTCGTACTCCACGGGCGCGGGCGACCAGCCGTCGGCGAACACGGGGTGGTACGGATGCACGTAGCCCTTGTATAGGTGCCTGAAGCAAGCGACAGGGCGACGTGGTTGCGAACCAAGCGACAAACCTATTGGGGGCATCACTGAGACTGAGATGAGGAGCACGTCGAGACTTGCTCGGAGAAACAAGGGCGATGGTATCCGCCTTCAGATTACTTCGTACTGTTTACGGATGATGCAAGATGTTCTCCCGGTGATTCGTGCATCACATCCTGCTTCCACCATCGCCACCACTAATCTTCACTCGCTCATCCATGCATCTCAACCAGTCAAACTTAGCAGCATGACCCTCACACCCGCACCCACACCTGCATAAGTTTTAGACCCACCCACACCTGCATGCCCTTACCTGGGAACCGTACATGACTTGGAACGACTCCAAATGCCTGGTCCTCCGCTACCACTTCAACAATCACCCGATTCTACTATCTTCACCCCTTACTCCTTAACCCCACAATTTCAATCTTGCCCCCAGACATTACCATCTCAAAATTTACCACTTAACACCCCCATCTCAACATCTATCACTTCACACCACCACGTCAACCTTACTCCCAAGACATTACCATCTCAAAATTTACCACTTCACACCACCATCTCAATACCTACCACTTAAAACCATATCTCAACCATCGACACCTGAACACCACTGTCTCAACGTTTACGATGCTATGCCATTCTCTCATTATTTACTACGCAACACCATTGTCTCAACATTTACCACTTACCCACACACTCTCAACCTTAAACACATGAACACCACTGTCTCAACGTTTACCGTGCAATACCATTCTCTCAACATTTATCACGTAACACCACCATCTCACCATTAACTACTCAAAGCCATTATCGCAAACCCTCACCCCTTGACACCTCCATCTCATCGACCCCCCCCCCTCCCCCGCACTTCTCCCGCCCTCGCTACTCCCCTCCTCACCTGGGCACGGTCCACGACTCGCCCAGCGACTCCCACAGCTCGGCTTCCTTCGACGTAAGGCAGTTGAGCAGCATGTCGATGGCGCGCGCACTCAGCAGCGGTGCGACGACGCGAGCCGGCAGGTTGGCGCCGTAGCGCGAGTCGCGGCACGCGTCGACGATGAGCGCGAGCGGCGTGAAGAGGAAGTGGATGAGCTCGGGAGCGTTCGGGTCGTGAATCTGGTTCTTCAACTTGGCCAGCAAGTTGAAGGCGAGCTTGAACTTCTGGAAGACGTCGGCGAACTGCTCCTCGGGCGGCGGCTGCGCCCGCATCGCCAGCATGCCGTCTGTGTGTGAGAGAGAGAGAGGGAGGAGAGAGAGGGGGAGAGGGGAAAAGGGAGAGAAAGGGAGAGAACGAAAGGAGCAGGAAGAGGGAGAGAGAGAGAGAGAAAGAAATGAAGAGGGAGTGGGCAAAGAGGGAAAGAAAGAAAGGAACAGGAAGAGAAGGAGAGACGGAGAAAGAGGGAGGGAGAGAAAGGAGCAGGAAGAGAGAGAGAGAAAGAGAGAGATTACGGTACAAGAAGAGGGAGAGAGAGGAAGAGAGGAGGCAAAAAAGAAAGAGAAGGAGAGGAAGAAAAAGAGGGAGAGAGTGATAGAGTGAGTGCGCGAGGTGGAGAGAGAGTGAGAGAGAGGATGATATTATAACATTTTATTCTGATTTTATTACGAAAAAATGGAACAATTTGTTTGCTAGCATGCAAGTAAAACATTCTTTAAGATGAGAACGTTCCCCTCAACATGATAAACATCACCCCAGCGCAAGATAAATGATTAATTCATAGAAATTATGTCCCCTACCTTTCTTATCATTACATGTAATTATAAATACATACTATACTTATAGATCAACATGTATATTGTTAAATATATAAAGGAAATAGTATTTCTAATAGATCTGTTCGTGTTTCCTCCTGATTCACCGTTCTGCAGCTTCCTACAAGTTCCACTCGTGTTTAAGGCACCACCGGCTTGCAATTTGCACCGACCTACCTCCCTGACTCTTCTTCTTGTTCTTCCTGCTCTTGCGCCTGCGCTCCAGCTCCCTGTATGCCGCGCTGGCCTGCTGCAGCTTCGCGATGAAACGCTCCACGTCATCAAAGCAGTGATTCAGCACGACCTGCCGAGCGAAGGAGCATGATGAAACCACGCAGCCGCCATGCATCACGCGAGACGCGGGAAACCACGCGGCAGCCATCACGCGAGACGCGGGAAACCACGCGGCGGCCATCACGTGAGACGCGGGACAACACACGACGGCCATGACGCGAGACGCGTGACACCACGTGGCGGCCATCACGCAAGACGCGTGACAGCACGCGGCGGCCATCACGCGAGACGCAGGAAACCATGCGGCAACCATCACGTGAGACGCGGGACACCACACGGCGGCCATCACGCGAGACGCGTGACACCACGCGGCGGCCATCACGTGAGACGCGTGACACCACGCGGCGGCCATCACTTAAGACGCGGGAAACCACGCGGCAACCAGTCAAGCATTGGCGCCGATGGTGGACATTATGTAGTTTCAAATAATCACGCGGCAAAATAATTAAACACTGCAAATGAAAGCAGATGAAGTGGAAACACGTGTTATTAACGTCGAAATTAAAATTCGTTGCCGTTCGTTTGTCCGGTTCAACTTGCGTTTATATACCGCCGTTGTATGCCAGGTGCTTGCAGGCATATTTAATAACAAGAGCAATTATTAGCTCTTGATAATAATAATAATAATAATAATAATAATAACGAACATGGCTTCTAAAATTTAATGGACACGTAACGTATTTAAATTCGCTCAATTAACTGATTAACCAGTAAAAAGTTGTTTTTAAGGTGACACTACATTTGATAGATCGGTTGGAATATGGCTACAACAAGAAATTTTATGTAAGAATGGCTTGACCCAAGCCAAGTTTCGCACCCCGGATTAGTTTAGCACATTTGCCGGGGTCCCAAACTGCCCTTGATCCGATGTCTTTGTACCAGCAGCACCAGTAATTATGTGATTAATTACCTCGCCTCATGGTATGTACACTTGCATTTAAATGGTACGTGCTGCAAACGTGCGCACAAGTTTCGTTAATAGAAGAGAACGCGGGGGCATTTGCGGCAGGTATCATAGAACTCGCACGAGGCTCGAGGTGAATGGGGAGAGGGGGTAGAGAGGACACAAGCAGCTAGCAAACAAGAAATTGCCGATAGATAAATGATGACAAGCAGTCGGCAATTTTCAAGGGATATCGAGTGTTATGCGTTCTAATCACTAAACTGCTACCTTTAACCGATCTCTGTCGCAATTTTACATGCCACTAATTTCCAGCTAAATGTTCGTCACATACATAATCATAACTCATTCACTACCCAGGATATAATTATAAAGAGTAAAAACGCCAATATATCATGGTCATTAACTATGATGTACAGAAGATAGATGGTGGTGGAAAGGCCAATGACTCAAAGTTCAAACAAATTTCTGTTGTGACCAAAACATATTATCAGGAGTGTATAATATAGAGATATATGAGATCTATATTATACACTCCTGCTATTATGTACATCTATGATTTGCCCTAAAGACTATAATTTACAATAATCGTGCATCTTCATTAGAAATTACAAACGTTTAAAAACATGGTAATTTTGTTTACAGTTGATGGCGAAAAAGCCAACTGCAAGTATGGAGGAGATAAACGCTTTAATGAGTTCTGACAAGGATATTATACGCCCACTGCATTTTCCCTGGAAGCGGGGGTAAATTCCATAACGTTATGCAAGCAATACAGCAATAGTAATTAACGTGGTTGTTTATAGTCATTTACCGTTTTTCCCGAATGTACTGTGCTGCCGTAACAGTATGACTGCAAACACTCACCACGTCACGCTCTGTCGTGTCACTGGACAGTGAATCGGCATCAAAGTCTCGCACGACAGAGCCATACTGTCGGCTATCAGTCATCCGTTGTTGCATCCGCGACGATCCGCCTGAAACACACAACCACGTATCAGAAGAGCTAGAAATGCATTAGGGAGCACGTGCGCAAACAGAAACAAGAGCAAATGCAATGCGTAAAACAGGTTTCACCGGGCAAACCCCTTCATGATGTATATATTAATATATCTGCGCATTCCAAAAAGTCATTTTTAACCAATTCCAGTTTATAATCCACGGGTTTTTTGCCAAAAACGTGCTTGACCTGGAAGTAAATTCTATCAAACCAATTCCTTCACCAAGTTCTAGTATAAGGGCTCTAGAAACACCATTTAAAAGTTGAAGACTCTACCTATTGGGGGGAATACTTGAAAATTTATTTTCTACCAGCTCCCCGATTTTTCAGAAATCGATATCTCAGCTTAGGCGGCACCTACAGAGCTGAACAACCACTTCAAAATGATCAGAATAGTCGAATTATGTCAGACGGAGCATGGTTTAGAAGACCCAAAACCTTTACTTTTCGAGAAAAAATTTCATTCCTACGCGAGTACAGTCCGACCTCCTTTATCCGGCTACGTCGGGACCGGCACCCATCCGGATATGATTATTTGTAACAAACTGTCGTGTTTTATGGTTTATATGAAATGGAAATAAAATGAAATAAAACCATGAAATTTTACCACTTCGGTTTATGTTTGTTTCCTTTGTGTTGAGATCTAGGGCTGTAACGATCGATACACTCGCGTATTCAGTGCAGCGGTATACCGGTATTGCGATATTATCGCGGTGTAATATTTTAGAATTACCATACCGTAACCAGTTCAATACCGTGGTTTTCTTGTTGACATGTGATATACACGTGTACAGTGATGTCACGAAAATCTGACACAGCCATGCCGCGTATTTCCAGCCATGTGCGCGGCAGCGGCGCCTTTGATTGAAGTACGGGGCTCGATCGATCGCGAGTGCGTATAGCGCGTTTCACTAACGTCCGCTAGTAAAAGTTGTTTGTTAACGGACGAAATTGTCTGGAGGCATAGCGGACACGAGCGGACAACACACACGCACGCGCGCACGCACGCACGCACGCACGCAAACACACGTACAGTTGGTACATCGCGCGAGTTTTGAGCGAGATTTTTAGGTGGAAATAAATGAAAAAACAGAGAACATACACTGCGAGATCGCGGCCGGTTAATAGAGATTTCCGGATAACGGATGGCCGGATAAAGGAGGTCGGACTGTAGCTTATAAAACCGGAATTTCAACATATATGATCAAAACAAAACAATTCAGTAATCATTGTTGCTACTGTGACGGCGGCATAGTTTTCAGATAGTGTCGGTAACACAGAAGACTGAAGCTCCCATGCAGGAACAGCGATTATCGGTTTCGATCCACCGCTCTGGAAGCTTGCCATGATAGTCAAGCATGAGATGCTGCTGAAGCTGATATTTCTACTTGGAAACTTCCATACCCAGAGCAGTTTTCTGGGAAGCATGGGCTATGTCATGAAAAACAGTGGGTTAGCCCAGGCATTCTCAACTGTGTATGGGGAGGAGCCAGTAAAGAAGATACTGAATGGGAAGTCATACGAGAGAGCTATCAGGGCTCACGGGCTGACAACATCAGTGTTGAAAAAGATGCTGATAGAACAGGTGGATGAAAAAGACACATATGCTGTTAAAGCTGCCTCTGAGTATCTACCATCCCGCATGGAGAACAATAAATCAGCATTTGACCCAAAAACATTGAAGGATGCACCAGTTGTTGCTAACCTCATGGAAGTACTCCAGTAGGTGAAAGCTGCAGTCTCTACTTCGGGTACAAACCAGCTGTATCTCAGTCACGTACATAACCATGTATGATATTCTGCTGAGAAACTTGCATGCTGAGCGTCTGGGAGACTGGGAGGAATACCTAACGTCTCTAAAGCTGATGCTCCCCTACCTGGCTGCAACAGGGCATAGAGCATACACCAAGTGTGTGTACTGGTTCATCGAGGAGATGGAGAACCTCGATGATTGGACTCTGTCAACATTCAAGAAGGGTCACTTTGTGGTTAGAAGGAGTGACAGGCCCTATGCTGGTGTTTCCGTGGATCTAGCGATCGAACAATCATTGATGACAACACTGAAAGGTAATAGCGGGTTAACTCGAGGGAGAGGTTTTAACGAGCTCAACTATCTAATCTGGGTTCTCTCCCGACCTGTAGTAACTACAATCGACACCAAGGTAAGAGAGATGACGGGGGTTGACTTACGAACTACGGAACAAAGCTCCGGTGAAGCAAGTCAAGGTGAAGCAAGAAGGAAGTACTCGGTTGAAGCACGATTTAAACCACATGACTCTCATCGAGAATTACTTCTCAGACAGACGTTTGTTTGATCCGAATGTCAAGCACACACATATGATGAATCTCGCAACTGGTTTTGTAGCTCCAAAGGAAGTGAATGTTCACAAAGCTTACGATGATGGGTTGCTCATTCTTGAGTCAATGGTAGGACAAAATCCTCTAACTCTAACCGTCAAGAAAACATCTTTGGCTGTTCAAATACCTTCAAAAAGTGTGGTCAAAGTTGCTGACTCCACTAAGAGTATAAACGTCGATCCCCAGCTGTTTTTTCAGCGTGCTCTCAACTTCGCATCATCTGAAGAAGTCAATGCAACACTAGAGGAGTGCTTGGAGTACGAGTTATGCTCGTTATCGATGCCCCTTTTTGATGTTAATGGCTACATGAGATCGACAGCAAAGGCATACTTAGTAACGTATCTTGCAGAAGAGTATTCACTTGACGTTGAAGTCGGAGTTACTCTACTGAAGGGCGATGTTGCTAGGATCGTATTGGCTGGTGGCTGCCTTCTACACGTACAAAAGAAAGAACGTCGGCCAAGATATGTGGAGTATCATCTTCATACGGAACATGTTTGGTGATCTTCCGGATCCCACATGTGTTTGACGGGTATCTCAAGCTCAACAAAGCGATCATTGCCACCAGAGAAGACAGCAGTAGAAGCACTACCTTCGCAGTTCTGCCTCGACAAAGAAGCTTCTCTGCAAACAGCAGGGTATTCCTGTCCAATGCGGAAACAAGCAGAACTTCGTGAATGCTCTTGCGAAATCATTGAAGTAGCTGCTGCAACACGAAGGGTTCATAGTCCTGATGATCCGAACTTTTGGAGTAGTGTACTGAAGGCTAATTACAGAAGTGGAGCATGCCTAATACTGTTCTGGCAGGTGACGAACGGAGTCTGCGTGTTACTTTGAGTCGATTTAGTTCAAAGCCAGGTGAATGGATAAAAAAACCAACAACATCTACGATGTTCCGCCGTCTTCAATAGCTGTGTCGGATATAAGAAAAGGTAGACAAATGGCCTGATGCCTTGATCGAGCAGATATTGTTCATTCATGCCGCTTCAGGCTGTGACACAGTCTCATCACTTGCCGGCATCGGAAAGACGAAACTTGCAAAGGCAATTGTCAAAGACAACAGTGTATTGGAATGTAGCGTATTCTACGAGGAGCACCCTTTTTGATTTTGATGTCCTGGAGCATATGAGGAGTTACATTTTGTCCTACCTATATAACTCCAAAGGTGTCCACGATTCACTCGAGGATCTCAGACTTTGGTGAGTACTTAATTTACAGTACTGACTCGAGTAAACACTTTGCTTTAAGATTGGTTTATGACTGCAATATATTATGTTCAATTGAACAGTCTATTAGTATTATGAATGAAATTGCTAAAACCTTTATAATAATTAAATCTAATTATCTTAATCATGATTAATTTCAGGATTTACAGGAGAAAGTTGAATGGGGGGAAGAAGGCTATTCAGTAAAAGGACCTTCCTCCTACGTCTGCTACTGCTTATCAGCATATTCTGAGGATTTACCTTCAGGTGAGGTCAAGGTCCAGTTCTCTTTTTTGCTTTAGAAAATAGATGGTCGATTTAACTTCAATCGTTAAATAACTTTTAATCCTAAAAGCAACACAATTTTTCATCAGGTCCAGCAATGGTTCGGGAACAGCCTTGAGCCAGAAGAATACGGCTGGGAGAGATGTGGCAGGATGCTGGTACCTGTGCAAGGACATTTAGACGTCTGCCCGGAAGCTATCAAGAAGATACCTTATTGTGCCTGCAAGTCTGTGGAAACAACCAATGTAGCTGCAGAAAACATGGGTTATTCTGTACTGACATATGTGACTGTGATCACGCATGCTGCGAGAACAGTACTGGTGTAGACGAAGAAGAAGACCAAGATTGCGATGAGGATAATGATGAAAACTTTGAATCTCAAGATGAGGGGGATGATTGTTCTCCGAGTTTGATGATGAACATATAATCTGTAATCGCTCTGATATAAGACTCCCTTTGCACTATTTCTCTATCTTTTCTAGTGTTTAAAGTGTTTTATTCTAAAGAAGTGACAAGTAAATCTAAGTAGAATCAATCTACTAATCTAGCTCATGACATTAACTGTATTGTATACAATATCATCAATCGTTGGTTCAGAATGATTATTGAAGTTTCTTCTGTTCATATATGTTAAAATTCCGGTTTTAAGCTACTCGCATAGGGATGAAAAACGCATTTTCTCGAAAAGTAAAGGTTTTGGGTCTTCTAAACCATGCTCCGTCTGACATAATTCGACTATTCCGATCATTTTGAAGTGGTTATTGAGCTCTGTAGGTGCTTCCTAAGCTGAGATATCGATTTCTGAAAAATCGGCTGAAAAGAAGAGTCGGCAGAAAATAAATCAAACTTTTAAGTATTCCCCCCACTAGGTAGAACTTGGTGAAGGAATTGGTTTGATAGAATTTACTTCCAGGTCCAATGCAAATAACCGGTGGATTATTAGATATAAAACAAACTATTTTAGTTACATCAATAGAACTGAACATGGTAATTGGTATAATTGACGCGTATTTTATGTATGTTTGTCTTTTGCATCGGGCTCCAAGTGGCTGCTGCACTTTGCCCCAAGGCTGGCACCGACTGTGAAATCTGAGAGTGTTAAATGCTCCAATTTGTCATTTAGTGCAGTTCAGATATCATCTATATGATTGCCTGTCTGCCACACGTATGTCCGTCCTCAACCTCTTAATTATCGATATTAGTAATGGTTTATAATAATAATAATATTAATACTGGTTATGATTTCTCTCGTGTATATAGGAACTCACCACTATTGTATGCGGACGACATGCCATTGATAGGTGGGTCGGGTGGTGGTTGGCTCGGAGCAGGGGGAATGGGTGCCGGATGATAGCCATGTCCCTTCAACCTTTTGCCCGCTTTCAATCGTTTGATCTCTTCTTGTATCTCTTGAGCCTAGAGAACGAATACACGAAATCAGTTGGGAGCGAGCATAATCGGAGAGAGTAAATGGTTGGTGGCCCAGCACCAAGCTTCAGCAACCTTTTCCCCACACATGGCAATTTTTCAGCTTTACAGAGTTGGACGAAGCTTATGACGATCACTCGTAAGTCGAAACTAGTTGCTTATTTGCTAAGTTGCTAGCTCAGTGGCATTGAGTAACAAGATGGTAGAATGGTACACATGGGGCAGTGCAATGGCGTTGTATCACGTACAGACAGTCGAGGGATTCCCTTCACACACAACCATCGAGCCCCAGTGACATATCGCATTTTAAAGCCAGGCCAAACACGGTAAAGTTTGGTATTAGCATTCAGGGGGCTCTTATAGTGCCGCCGCCAACTCCGCGCAGCCGCCCTCCCATGCACCATACCAAAATTGTGTGTTTTAACACATTTTAAAGCCAGGCCAAACACGGTAAAGTTTGGTATTATTATTCAGGGGGCTCTTAAAGTGCCGCCGCACTCACGGATATCGCGAGGCACTGGAAGATGTGCATCTCGCTCGGCGTGGCGTTCTTCTTGTCTCCCTGCACAGTGAAGACGAGCATGTTGTTGTAGTCCTCCTTCGGCTCGTGCGTGACGAACGCCGTCGGCTCCTGCAGCATGCTCAGCGGGATCTCCTCGACCGGGTCCTGAAGAGGAAGCCGCGGGTCGATGAGAAGCGCCGGGACGACGAGGCAAGACGAAGAGGGAAAGGGAGAGGATGCTGAGGAGGAGGAGGAAAGGGAAGAAGAGGAGTAAGACGCGAGGGGTGAGGATGAGGAGGAGGAAAGGGAAGAAGAGGAGTAAGACGCGAGGGGTGAGGATGAGGAGGAGGAAAGGGAAGAAGAGGAGTAAGACGCGGGGGGTGAGGATGAGGAGGAGGAAAGGAAAGGGAAGAAGAGTAGTAAGACGAGGGGGATGAGAAGGATGAAGAGGGGAAGGAGCACGAGGAGGAGGAGGAAGAAGAGGAGGTGGTGGAGGATGAGGAGTAGGTAGAGCTGCAGGATGAGTAGGGGGGGTGAAAAGGATGAAAAGCAAAAGCGCCAGGCAGAGAAGGATAATAAGGTGGAGGATAGGTGGAGTATGAGACGGGAGAAACGTGAGGGGAGCAGCAGTTCTACCACAAGTAATGAGCAGCAGCAGCAGCAGCAGCAGCAGCAGCAACAGCAGCCACAGCAGCAGCAGCAGCAGCAACAACAACAACAACAACAACAACAACAACAACAACAACAACAATAACAGTATGAGCAGCAGCAGGAGAAGGTAGGAAAGGATATGGAAAAGGAAAAAAAGGTATCCCGATGAGCAGGATACCATGTATCCAGGATATCGGGGAAGAGAATCGATCACCACGAGGCACAGAAGAAAGGGTGTGAAATACTTACCCCGTTTACTGGGTTGCAGATCAGGATGAACTTGCGCTCCAAGCGCATCAGCATCCTCTGTGGCCAGATGCCGCTCGATGACTCCATCATGCGCAGCTTCCTGATGCCGTCTGCAGGCCACAGCAGCCCTGCAGCACAAGCGCAGATACGTACAGTCTCGCAGCGACGTGTGTGCTGCATCGCGATGATGAAAGCGACTTCGCATATTACACACACATCACGCTTACGTTGATTCCCCTTCATCCAATCTCGTGCAAAAGATATTATCTTTGTTGTGTGCGTGCGTGCGTGCGTGCGTGCGTGCGTATACACGTACACACGCGCGCACGCACGCACGCACGCACGCACGCACGCGCGCACGCACGCACACACACACACACACACACACACACACTCACACTTAACTGTTCAAACATGGCGATTATAATTACCGTGGCTGTGTCCGAGCAGGCGTTAGTAGAGCTCAAGGGGTCGTTGTCGTAACAGGTACTACAGATATGTACCCGAGGTACATATATGTATACACAAAGCAGGCCCGTAGCCGAGGGGGGGTTCGGGGGGTTCGAACGAACCCCCCCCCGAGCCCGTCCCCCCTCCACCCCACCAAGGAAAAAATTAATAATTGAAAATTTTGCCCGTTAAGATTCAACCTCAGGTTCGCAGCTCCATTTAGTTAATAAATTGCAAAAGTGTCCCTTCGTGTGCGGACGGTAAATCATGCACACCCCACACCCTCCCCCACGCTCGGATGCTGCATGGCTCCTCCACTGGTCGCGTTCGCGCCCCGAGCAGGGCGGATTTGGGTCCAGGATCCGGTACTCGCCCCTTGCTCGTGCAGAAAACGCATCTGAGGTCTAGATTGTTAAAAAAATTCCTGGATAGCCCCCCCAGATCGCCCCTTTCGTTGTTCGCGAACTGGTCACGGTTAGACCCCCCCGCCCTGGTACAATCCTGTACCCCCCCTGCCGGACGCAACAGTTCCCACATTGAAAAACAACACCCCCAATAGAAACCTGGCTACGGGCCTGCACAAAGTAAACGCGAGACCATAAAACTAACCCAACCGCTAACTGCCTAGAACAACTCTTCATATAAAAAATATAAAACATAATCACTCAACACCTAAAACTACCTCGGGTACATATCTGTAGTACCTGTTACGACAACGACCCTTCGTGCGTTAGTAGAGTCTTAACTTAGTTACAAACATCGTGTAATTATATTTACCGTGGCTGTGCCCGACAGAGAACGTGGCGAGATGGTCGAGCGTGTAGACGAGCCCATCGTCGTTCTTGCTGACGATGCTGTGCTGGTCTGAAACAACGATGCAATCTAACGTCACTGAACGTCGCACGACTACGTCGATGCTTCACAACTGGTCGCGTGGATACTCCTAGTGTACTCTACCCGTGGAGCCCTTTCCCTCCCGCTACAGAAAGCTTCAACCCTCCCATCGATCCCTCCTGCAACTCCTGCTTTTCGCTCCTCCCCCGCAGGCGCAAATGTTTCCAAACAACAGACTAGGAAGCTTCCTGTAGCGGGAGCGAAGGGGTTACACGGGTAGCGCTAGTGTACTAATTGCGTAATAATATTATGTTTAAAGACAAAAGCCAGCGTTAGCCCGACCAGGCTGTATGGTTGTCTGTTATGGTTGTCTGTTATGGTTGTCTGTGTGGTTGTCTGTATGGTTGCTGTATGGTTGGTGGTTACGCTGTAGGCTTGTGTGAAGAGCAGGTAAACTGTTTATGTTACATACACATCGTAGTTTGTGCTTTTGGCTGTGTTGTGTGTATCTCCACGCAGCGATAAGCGAGATTGTCACTTACGGCTGGACTAGGTTGGTGCGTACATTCAGACAAACGTATTTGATACTCGAGTATGTCTCCAACCTTCCCTCGATCCCTCCTGCAACTCCTGCCTTTTTGGCTCCTCTCCGCACGCGCAAATATTTCCCAACTTGCTTTGAATAAATCTGACTACTCATTCATAATACAAGTAAGTCTCGATACAAAAAGAATACTGGCAACAAGGTACTTAGTCGTAATACGTAGGAGCAGCGCTGCAAGCAGTCCCAGGCAGTAGCGAGGCAAGTTAGTGTACAGTAAGCAGCAGTAAGGTATTAGCGAGGCATAGCCATAGTGGGTACAGTATAGCATAAGCAGCAGAATTAGTAGTAGTGCAGCAGATTAGCACAGAATAGTAGTACTAATAGCACAGTGAGCAGTCGATAGCAGCCAGTAGCAGCAGTACATAGATACAATCAGGTAGTATCCGTAGTTACAGTAGTATAGTCAGCAGCGTAGCAGATAGCAAGTAGGCAGTATGAGTAGCAGCAAGCCATGCAGCAGCAGTATAGGGAGGCAACAGCAGCAGTAGGAGTAGCAGTAGTAGGCATAGCATATATACAGTTACTTAGTAAGTAGCAGAAGCAGCCGCGCGCGGTAGCAGCACTTCACAACATTTATTACGCGCGCAGATCTCCCCAACTCCGTGAATATAAACATCTCAAGAACATCGTAATAGGATTAGAAACGCTACCTACTATCTAGAGACTAGCTCCAATTACCAGTCTTTCGGGGGGCCGGCAACCATCACGGTGCTAACGCCCAATCAGCGTCAAAAACCATACGCATTGCATGAAATAATACATGAACCGTTTCGAGCTGTCTCTTCCGATATCGGAAAAACCATTACAGTGGCCAGTTATCAGTAACTTCCGCAGTAATCGTACATGTAGACATTGCAGAGTCTTGAGGCAATGGCCGTACGTAGGTACTTCTAATATATCATTCTTTACTACATGGTCGGAACCGGACTGTTAACAGGGATCACCCACGTAGGGTTAGAACGATGGTAGCTACTTACATAACTATAACAGCGCTTGTTATTGCTGCTTGCTGTTTGCCGTTGCTGTGCTGTTGTTGCGATTGCTGCCGCTGCTGCTAGTGCGTGTAGCTGCTGCTATTGCTGCTGTGTGTTGTTGTGCTGCTGCCTGCTGGCTACTGGTTGCGGCTAGTGCTGCGCTGCTGCAT
>NW_014577162.1:145803-151425 GCF_000485595.1 Priapulus caudatus
AGTAGCAGCAGTAGCAGCAGTAGCAGCAGTAGCAGCAGTAGCAGCAGTAGCAGCAGTAGCAGCAGTAGCAGCAGTAGCAGCAGTAGCAGTAGTAGCAGTAGTAGTATCAGTAGTAGTAGCAGCAGCAGTAGCAGTAGTAGCAGTAGCAGTAGTAGTAGCAGAAGCATGCAGCAGCAGTAGTAGTAGCAGAAGCAGCAGTAGGAGTAGCAGTGAGTAGTAGCAGTAGCAGTAGTAGTAGCAGTTACTGTAGTATAGTAGCAGAAGCAGCAGCGGCGGCGGTAGCAGCACTCACAACATTTATTACGCCCAGTCTCCAAATCCGTGAATAAAACATCTCAAGAACATCTAATATATAACACACTAACACTATCTAGAGACAGCTCCAGTTAACGTCTTTCGGGGCCGCAACCATAACGGTGCTACGCCCAACAGCGTAAAAACCTAACGCATGTGCATGGAAATAATACATGAACCGTTTCGAGCTGTCTCTTCGATATCGGAAAACATTACAGCCAGTTACAGTAACTTACAGTAAGTTACAGTAACAGTTACAGAGCTTGGCATGGCCACGTAGGTATTACTAATTCAGGGTCATTCTTACTACATTGGTGGCGAGACCGACTGTTAACAGGGATCAGGATGCCATCGTAGGAACGATGGGTAGGCTTACTTACTAACTATAACAGCGCTTGTTATTGCTGCTGCTGTTGCTGTTGCTGTTGCTGCTGTTGGTGTTGTTGTTGCTGCTGCTGCTGCTGCTGCTGCTGCTGCTGCTGCTGCTGCTGCTAGTGCTGCTGTTGGTGTTGTTGTTGCTGCTGCTGCTACTGCTGCGGCTAGTGCTGCTGCTGCTGCATCTGCTGCTGTTACTACTGCTGCTGCTGCTGCTGTTGTTGTTGTTGTTGTTGTTGTTGTTGTTGTTGTTGTTGCTGCT
Organism: Priapulus caudatus; assembly: GCF_000485595.1. NCBI lineage: Eukaryota > Metazoa > Priapulida > Priapulimorpha > Priapulimorphida > Priapulidae > Priapulus > Priapulus caudatus. The sequence goes on from NW_014577162.1 coordinate 146,735, forward strand.
GCTGCTGCTGCCGTTGCTATTGCTGCTGCTGCTGTTGTTGTTGCTGTTGCTATTGCTGCTGCGGCTACTGCTGCTGCTGTTGTTGGTGGTGGTGTTGCTGCTGTTGTTGTTGTTGTTGTTGTTGCTGCTGCTGCTGCTGCTGCTGCTGCTCCCATTGCTACTACCGCATATTGCAGCATAAAGCGTAACCTCCACGGACGTGCGTATCTATATAACTCTGGCGGCTCTCCACGGGCGGAAGATTGAGCGAAATGCTCAACTGGTAAAGCTATTTCGTAGGTTCGTACGTACCCCCCCCCCCTCCCCCAATTAGTATAATCTTGTTGCATCGCAAAGGGACCCGTATATTCGCAGTTGAGGTTTCACTTGTGCTCTTTAGCACTAACTTTGAAGAGAGCCCACCCCCAACCAATCAAAACCTCACAAACCCCAAACAAAACCTTGATTCCCAAACAAGTGGTCACGTTAAAATTTGATGCGATTCTGCGCGTAGGAAAAGATAAATATTTACAATGAGTAAACGTAGAATGTATGACTCATCGTGCAACCTTGTCCAAGAACGCCCGGATATCGGCAAATGATGTCGCTCATAAAGCTCTGCCCCACATTCACCTACGTTACAATACTGAATTATCACGTCGTTAATACGTTGATTTATTAACATTCACGGACTTCTCTTGCAGCAATATAGCTCATGTACAGAACCCGCGTAGCAAAATCAGTGCGCGGAATAACTTATGAACAATTCGCATAATCAGTTCAGCATCGCCTTGCACTTTTAATCACAAAACACCCGATAATAATTCTAGTAACAATTAATTCCGCGAAGATTTCACGACCAAGTTCTGACTAATTGTTTGTATTTAATGAGCCTATCATCTGAATTGTTGTCTGTTCTCTGGGACTCGCGATGAACGGGTCTGACTGGTCTGGTTACCTTAACCCACCCCCACCTCCCACCAACATCGGCTCGAATATCGCGCTCTATTGAATGTGCGATCCATACGCAGGTATACACACAACCCGCATAACGCTCAATTCGATGAGACTAACTCCAGCATTCCAAAGCGATGAGTTGGAGCAGTGACATTAGTGGTAATGGTTCGCGACTGTAGATGGCACTGTATTCTATCTCCCGCCACGCAAAACTCGGCTACATCACACAACTCGATTCGGGTTCGGCGTGCATGCACACTGAATGATCACGTACGTGCCTAACAATAATAACGGTCGTTTCCCCGCAGATCACAGTAATACCAGGCTGCCACCGTCCGCCACGGCTAGAAGGGGTCAAAAACCACTCTCATGCGGAAGATACGCGCCTATTATTCCAAACAACACCCATTATTACATCTATAATTACTAGCACTGCCCACGCGACACGTCCTCAACAATTTCGAATGTTGTCGCGGCTACGAGTGTCGCGAAGCGCGCGGTGTATATCACACATCTCCACGCTGCCTTATTCTCTCTACACTCATATGTCTTCTGGTGGACTAACCTTCACAGAGGGCCGCACCATGCCAACGGCCACGATCAGTAAATGCTTGCTCTAGATGTGTCTAGTCTCTATCTATATATAGAGTGTGTCTCGGTGCCTGCGACATCGGCGCTGGTAGTTAATAAGCTATTAGTAGTTCCTGTTGACGTTTCGTCTCTTACGACGTCGTAATAGAACAGTGGGCGAGATGAGGCCATCAGGAATTAACGCGACTCCGCTCAAGTCCACGCGTTTTCGCATTTCTACGAGCAAGGGCAAATCTGACAATAACACGACCCCCACTTCAGTGCTAATACTTTCGCATTTCCATTTGCTCACGGGGTTGGCGCCATGCTCTCTCTCGGTTCTCCTCTCAGCTATGCAGACCCTTATCGTTCTTTTACTCCAGCAAATCTGTCGTGCAAACCCCAAGGGGATTAGAAAAAACGTTATAGCTTCCCGTCCTCTATCATCCACGTCTGTTTATGTCAGAAGTGTATAATATAGAGAATATCTATCTATAGAAATCTACAGACTATATCTCTATATTAAACACTCCTGACTACGTCTCATTCGATTATTAACTGTCTGACATGTCACATATATATTATCGTGCGAAAGTGTTGGACATCGGCACGGCGCCACCTAGCGGATTAGACTACAACGCACAGCAGGGTGCTTCGCGGAGGCGGGAAAGAAGGGCGAGATCAAGTCAGTATATAGGTAGGTGCGAGCCGTACGCTCTTATCTCTACACACACGCGCCGCGTGCCACGCCCGCCTGCCACGCCCAACCTGCCACGCCCCACCTGCGGTCTCGCGGCGGGCGCGTCTCTTCGCGCTCGTAATGGAACGCGATTTTGCCGCTCGTCGTCGGACGTGTGCACAGACAGCGGCCGACCGGCGAAATGCATTGCAATGCGGGAACGGGCGCCATCGGAGAGGCTTACGTTTGCGCCGGCCTTGCCCGTGGCAATGCGTGCCTGCATCTCTTCCTCTCTCTCTCTCTCTCTCTCTCTCTCTCTCTCTCTCTCTCTCTCTCTTGCTCTCTCCCTCTCTCGCTCTCTTTTGCTCTCTCTCTCGCTCTCAATCTCTCGCTCCTTCCCCTTTCCTCTTTCTATACTTCTCTCTCACTTTATCGTCTTTTACCCTCTTTCGCTTTGTTTTCCATGCATCTTTCTATCTCTCTCTCTCTCTCTCTCTCTCTCTCTCCCCTCTTATCGGAATATTGCGATCTTCTCTCTCGCCTCGCTCTGCTAAGGTTGGATTAGTCGGCGTCGGTTCTCCTCTTCCTTTCTCTCTCCTCTCCCACCCTGCTCTGCAGCTCTCTCTCCGCTCGCTCTCTCTCTCTCTCATCTCAGCTTTCTCGTGACTGCTGGCCTTCCTTTCGCCGGCTGGGCGATCCAAGCCCGCAAACACTTCCCTCCACAAACAACATCGTCGATGCTAAGTCAACAGCAACTGCTTCCGCTGTGCCTGAATATATATATAATATATGCCCCGCAACGAAACTTTCGCTGCCAAGCCCATGATCCCGCGCTTACCTAATCGGTCCTGTCGCGTGTCCTCAGATCCCAGGTCGATGTACAGCATCCTTGTGGCTATGACAGCGATCACGTGATTCCCACCGGTTGTATGAAGGAAACCCTGTGGGTGATGTGGGCTTGTGCCATGTGATGTGGCGTGACATAAAACATGACTTGATCACGCGTCTCTCGTGAGGCATTGATGGCAGGTAAGAAGCCCTACCGCCCGCTGAGCTTGTTGTATAAATGCTGGGCTCTGCTCTCAGTAAAGGCAGTAGTATTCCGATCTGGAGCGGACCGAGACGGGTCAAGCCAGCACTGCAGCCACAAGCGGGAGCGCCCCCCATCTTACGGATCACGTTAAGCATAACCAAGTATCTAGTTAACCCCTGCAGCAGGGCAAGCAACTCACTACAGAGGTGTTAGTTAGTACTGTTTAGCTGTTCAGTTCATCGTGTCTATCTCTGTATCCCCAGCGACAACGCTGTGTGGGATTTTTGTGGCACCCATCTTTTAGTTCACCTTAGGCCTGTTGACTAAGGCCGAATAAAAGCCCCGGCATATTCCTGGCGTGAACACTTTTATCAGCTGTTCTGGTTTACGTGTTGCTATTTCTTGTGTTGACACCTATACTACAATCCAGTGGTCCGAACCTCATATTCGTCGTCACAACTAGACTCTAAAAATTCGTTGGCATTGTGCCGTGACGAGTATTGTATGTTCGGTAGATCTGAGTGTCAAGCCTGAGCAGTGTTTCGTAAAGTAGCGCACAAAACAGTCCTCCAGGAGTCCACGATATAGCTTCGCTGAGGCGAGGTGAAATTCGTGTGCAAGTGTCGTCAATAGGAGTTTTTGCTTGTTGGCATCTTGTCCATCAGCCCTACTCATCACCTTCACTTGTATATATCGAACCGGAGAGCAATTATGCACCTCCCCATAGTCCTTGACACGTGATGCCATTATGACTACCGTCCAAGGGCAAGCTAGAGAAAAAAAAGAACCGGCGAAACAATTTCATCGTTGCCCCGTAGTTCTAAGCTACGCTTGTGGAGGAGAGAGGTGTCGTGCCTTCCCAAACACGATGAGTACCGAAGCAGAGACATTACTGCTGGGAGTCTGGCAGATGAGGCCAGGGAAGGGCGCATTAGCCGCACCACCGCCCAGAGCCGAGAGCCACCCTGCCGTCACCCACAGCTCGGGTTGCTTACCGATCAGGATTGGAGGAAGTCTCGCTTCTCGAAAGGCAACATTCCCTGTGGCTGTCCCGCTGCGGAAAGTAGGGAGCGTGAAAAACGTTCCGAACACTGCAAAGTTACCGGGGTATAAGGAGTGACGTGTCGCAGAACACTGACACAGCAACAGCCTACCGGGCATGCCCCGTGAGTTACTGAGTCCAGAGGAGACTTCTCTCCTGTTGACGCTGGCGGAAGATCAGAAGGAGAGACCACTGCTCACGCTCGTAACTCGAATGCTGAGGGCCAGGATGCCAGGTCAGCAAGAGGTTCGGGAAAACGAGTAGCGGCGGGCAACTTCGCAGCATCGCTATGAGACCTGCAAACACCTCAGCTTTCCAGGATTCCATGGCACGTAGCCAGAGGCTGCATGGCAATTAACGCCATAGAAGTGGTTGCCCGGAAGTTTAATTTACTATTGACACCGGTGCAGAGTTATCCATCCCTTGACTAC
>NW_014577162.1:151435-154938 GCF_000485595.1 Priapulus caudatus
GTCAGTGTCTAGGCTGTCACAATGCGCAAGGATTCAGGGATTAATGACCAGGCTTCCAGCTACACGGCGCCATCTCGAGTCACGGCTCTCTTTGACCTCCGTCCCGCCGCTGACTCTCCCGTCCCTGTTTCATACATTCTCCTGACACCGGTTGCGTTCTCGCATTGCCATAACTTTCCCTGGCGTGTGGGGTTTCGCCCGCTTACAATATATATCAGATATAAATAATATGGGTACATTATAACACCATAAAGTGTGTGTAAGTTACCTATTATGTACTCCTGGTATCGGTACTCCTGGTACTATCGTACGTGTCTAGGCAAACGACAAATCTGAGTGCAAATTGGTATATTGGTGGCCGGCCGAGCAAGAGGTGTTGTGGGGGCTGAAAATGGTAGGGCAATGTGTTTGAAAAGAAGTCGAAGGGGTTGCATCGACCTTTATATTACCGGGCTATTCGGTTTCTTTCAATGTATTGACCAACACTGTGCTTACTAAAATCTGTGACTCGGTTTACACAGTAACTTCCGTACGTCAATTCCGAACGTCTTAGTGGAGCCTAGATAAAGGTTCCCATAGACGGACTCTACAGTGGATACCGGTTTATATTTCTGTTATACGAGATATAATTTAAAACCCCTCTTTCACCGAGTTAATTTCAGGCTTAATTCATGCTCGTGCTACCAAGCACAGACATAAATAAGAGCCGGTTCGGTACTTGTCATATAGTCTACCCTCACTCAACGCGACCACAGGGCATTTAACAGCACAACCCGTCAGTTATGTACGCTAAGCGAGGCACTAGTTCACAGTCTGCACTACAGTCGACGATCTCTCCTTTATTCGAACCTGTCTCTCCCGATCTCCAGAGCACAACCCTCTAATACCCGCTCCTATTATAGTTCGTAGAAAGAAAGAAAGAAAAGAAAGACAAAAGGCGCCGCCTGCGCTCTCGGCAGAGAAACCGCCCGCGGTGAAATGAATGCAACTATCCGCGCACGCACGCACGCACTCACACACGCACGCACGCTCGCACGCACGCACACTCACACGCACGCACGCACGCTCGCACGCACGCACGCTCGCATGCACACGCACGCTCGCACGCACGCAGCCACGCACACACGGACGCACGCTGGAACGCCTGCTCACACGCACACCCAAGCCTGCCCGCACGCCCGCACGCACACACATCGTCTACGGAAGGAACTTCTCTTCCCGTCTGCTCAACAGGTGCGTGCGTGCGCATACACACATGCCCGCGGTATGCCGCACGAGAGTCTCGCAGAAGCAGACGAGACTGCGTGCGGTGAGCTCAGTCACGCCACCTTGCGTGTTGGCACGTCATTAAACTTACGCTGATACTTGTACATTACGCCTTGCACGTCAGCGCCTCCGGCTGGTAACCAGGGTGGGAGTCCCTTTATACATCGTGTCCCCGATTCCCCATCCCCATAGTTACACGCGTGCGTATGCGCGCGTACTGCACGCGTGCATTTGCGCGCGTGCTTATACGCGTGAGTGTGCACAGTTTCAGCATACGTGTGTGTGTGTGCGCGTGCGTGTGTGTGTGTGTGTGCGTGCGTGTGTGTGTGGGCGCTCATGTATTTGCTTGCATTCTCGTTTCGCGAGCAAGTGGGTGACATCTTCGTGCTGCCAATATATCAAAAGAGGGGCTGACAAATCAAGGCGCCGACGAAGGTCAGCAGAAATCTCAACGATTCCTGTTTCAGCTAATGACGGCACGTACGGCGCAGATTACGTGTGAAAGCAGTAGTCGTGCTCTGCGCTAAAATGCACTTACAAGGTCAAGTGCTCCGCACAGGGTAACAACACCGGTAATTGCCGGTGCATTTTTGCGTTTTACCATCGCCGTAAACTATAGCTAGAGCGCTCGTGTGCGGTTCAGGATATGTATGATAGCTGCACGGGGATATATTAGCCCGACGAGGCTGTGCGACTGATTGTCTATATTATAATATACAATCATACTTCTAACCCTAGCAGGAGCGTTTCTTGGAGCTATGGGATATATTATGATGGCCATCAGGGTAGGGTCTCTGCACTGCACGAGAGTGCGGTATAGGAAATATAAATTTTATGCAAATGTTTCACGTGCATTCAGTGCGTGCGTGAGTAGCTTCGCACGAGCAGCCATTGTTTGCTACGGTAGTTTCTTTTGGGGCTTTTGTTTTGACGCTTTCTGTTGTTGATGTTGATGTTGATGTTGTTGTTGTTGTTGTTGTTGTTGTTGCTGCTACTGCTGCTGTTGCTGATGCTGATGCTGCTGCTGCCGCCGCTGCTCCTGCTGCTGCCGCCGCTGCTCCTGCTGGTGGTGGTGGTAGTGGCTGTTGATGTTGTTGTTGTGTTTGGTGTTGTTGTAATTGTTTTTTTGTTTTTGTTGTGTTGCTGCTGCTGCTGCTTTTGTTGTGGTTGTTTTTGACTACTGTAAAAGGGCTTCCCACCCATGGGTGTGCCCCAGCGATAAAACGCCATAGTTATATATTGATACATCGACACTACTAGTACTACAGTACATCCTTACTTGATGCATTCCTGAGAGCAATGCTCACATATCAACCTTGACACCGCCCTGTGATTCGGAACCCGTGATAAACACTCACCAACCTGACCCGCTATCCCGCCTCGCTAATATTGACACATCTATAACTTCGTCTCTTGAACTGACTCTAACTGACGTGTCCCTTGGTAATATTTACTCATCCACACCCATCCATCTCTGTCCCTCGGGCAAACACGACAAACGCTCTGTCAAGCTGACCTATTGTGCTGCCCTCTGGTTACCGTTGACGATTCCACAGCATTGACGGATCCGGGAACGGGGCCAGTGGGGCCCCACACCCACCAGCGTAAAAGCCACCAGCGTGAGGGGGGTCTGAGGTTACATTTGCCCCAATGTTATATCCCTTATTGGAATCCAGCCGCGTGTTTTAGTACTTCAAGTGACAATTAATAGTCTTCAGGCCGCTAGTGAGAACCAAATTTAGGAAACATTAATTAAAATGTTCGCGAGGTCTGAAATGCACGTAATTAAATGACTGTTACGTGATTTTCTTATCTTACTCGGTTCCCTCTATGGATTCTAGTACGGAGGGAGGGGGTATGGACCCCATTCCTCCCTCCTAAGATCCGCTAGCGATGCACGGTTTTCTCCCACCGACCAACTCCTCCCCTTCCCCAGCCCCTCCCGGCCAGCCCCCTAACCCCATCCCCAATCCCACTATACCGACCATCTGCTCCCCTTCCCCTATCCCCTCTCTCCCGACCAGCCCCCTACCCCCATCCACAATCCCACTACCGACCAACTCCTCCCCTTCCCCTACCCCCTCTCCTGACCAGCCTGCTACCCCCATCCACAATCCCACTACCGACCAACTCCTCCCCTTCCCCTACCACCTCTCCTGACCAGCCTGCTACCCCCATCCACAATCCCACTACCGACCAACTCCTCCCCTTCCCCTACCACCTCTCCTGACCAGCCT
>NW_014577162.1:154948-160667 GCF_000485595.1 Priapulus caudatus
CATCCACAATCCCACTACCGACCAACTCCTCCCCTTCCCCTACCGCCTCTCCTGCCCAGCCCGCTACCCCCCATCCTCAACGACCACTCACCTGACGAGGTGTAGCCGGTCGTTCCAGTGCCGTTGGCGACTCGCTGCTGTGGCATCATGTCGGCAGAGTACTGCTCCTCGCGCCTGTAGTGCGATTCCCTGTAAGGCTCGTGGCTTCTGGAGGACGCCGCGTCATCGCCGCGTGACGTCCTGCCGTAGCTGTCGTGGTAGTACCCCGCCCGGGGCGTCGGTGACACGTCAGTGCGTCTCATGTATGGGTCATAGCCACTGCAACGGAGGAGGAAATACATTGATGACTACAATGAACATATACGGCTTCGTCGCGAGCTGCTATCGTTTCCGCGTCAGTATAGAGCCTGACGTTGACCGAGCGAAATGTGTAAGACGTGCTGTTTAACGTTAGTTGGGAATTGATGCACATGATGTATTGTAGAAAAGTACGTATTAGGAGTAGAAAAAAAACAGTGTTTTTATTTACTCCTGAAAGTAGCGTAGTACGAAATATGTATAGGAGAACGTGCTGTACTGTCTTACTGGGAGAACAATAAGGACCAGTGAGTATAAAGAGAATCCTTGAGTTATACTATATTCGTTTGATTTTCACGCCACGATTACCTAGGCTGTTCACGGAATGTACGCGACACCTGGAAAGTGGTAATTCATTTCGCCAACCAATGAATAACGTACTGTTTCACAGCGAATAATTAGGATCCGTTTGAAAACCGTCTGACATTTTATTGGCAAAGGATGGTTAGGCCAGATCATCCAAGACGCGGAGAACTGGATGGCAGACGAGAATGTGCCGCGCGCCTGACGCTCATAACACGGGATGTCTGCGCGCGTGTAAAACCTGAATCAAATATAAATGAACTGGTCTCAGGCAACGTGGCATGTGTGGAAAGAATCGCGCAGTTACGTGTGATAGCGAACGTCCGGCTGCGGGTCGCTAACCTCGCCTCGAAAAGCCCCCTTTTCACAGACAACCTCTTCCAGTATTTTGTTCGTGCGGGAGGAATTCAACAGCTGGTGTGATATTTGAAACTACAACCAATTGTCAGCCAATTCTACACATACGCCTCATGCACATGGAGAAAAATGAGCAAGGCCGTGTGAATTTTGAAGAAAAAAATGCATACACACTGTAACACACATAATAAAGTAAAGTAACATGGTGCCAATATGTCGTACCCTGTCAGTAGAAGCACTGATTATATTCAGTGCCATATGTGTCTGGTACGATATATTTAAGTCCAGTTTCATAATTTCTGGTGTTGTAATGTCTATTATTATATTTTTGCAAAATTTTTGTTTATACATACATACTACACACTCACAAACACAAACACACACACACACACACACACACACACACACACACACACACACACACACACACACACGCGCGCGCGCGCACACACACACACACACGCACGCGCACGCACACGCACACGCACACACGCATACACGCACACACGCACACACGCACACACGCACACACGCACACACACACCCACACATATACTATGATACTTTTATATAGCCTATGATATTGACTTGATATTGACGCTGTTGTCTCCATGTATCACGCGTAACATTAAATTAAATTCCATTGCTATGAAGTTCTAAATGCTCTTCACGTAATGAGTGCATAGACAATCGAGATCTTGCCAGCTCTGCTTTAACTTGTCAAGAGACGTGAGGCATGTGTGTTAACGTCAGACGCCCTGGTGTGAAATATGCCACGAGACAAATATTAGAATGGGACACAACTTCGATACATGTCATAATAACATTGTCGATATAAATTATTCTCTATACTCTATACATATTTTGTCAGCGGACGAGAGAGTTCGAGACATGTCATTTGGGACAGCTTAGATAGAGACATCAATCATCAAAACGCGCCAAATGAACTGGTTTATTCCCATTTCGCCATTTTCCCACTTCACCATTTGCCATTTCGCCATTTCCCGTTTCGCCATTTCCAACTTTGCCATTTTCCCATTTCGCCAGTTTCCCACTTCGCCAGTTTCCCATTTTGCCAGTTTCCCGTTTCGCCAGTTTCCCATTCCGCCATTTCGTCCTATCTCCCCGACCACCCCCTTGTTCGAGGTGGGTTAAAAGTAGGCCTCTGTAATGAATAAATTATAACGAATCTTTAGATATGAAGTCAACTATTTATTTGAAGAACAAGAAGGCGAAATCGTACATATCAAAACATATGGATCATGTACAGGCACCCTAACCCTAACCCTAACCCTAGCCCTAACCCTAACCCTAACCCTAACCCTAACCCTAGAAATGACTCTTTTTTTAAGAATGGAAGAATCAATTTCGTGCAGGGGGTGGAAGCAACATAAAATATTGGCGAAATGGGAAACTGGCGAAGTGGGAAAATGGCGAAATGGGAAAATGGCGAAATGGGAAAATGGCGAAGTGGGAAAATGGCGAAATGGGAAATGGCGAAATGGGAAATGGCGAAGTGGAAAAATGGCGAAATGGGAAGACACCAATGAACTTGTCCACGACTAATTCAACTAGACTGTCGGAATTGGCACAGGATTATGTGACTGTCTGCACCATTTTACCTCTGTATTTATATCAAAGAGAATGGATGGAGGTTAGTCGCCTAGTGTGAACGAGTAAATGTCCTGTAAGGGGAAACAACTAATTTTGGAAACACATTCCTGCACACAATAGGCCATATAATGCGCAGTATCTTCTCTGTTACAGCAGCCACTATCCAGGGAAATAACGCCGCGAGAGACACGTTGTTGAATAATGATGCACGCATTTCTTATTTGAAACACGAGTGCACCAACCTGACGAATGCCAGGAGGGAATCTCTCAAACTATGCATGGTTGTCAAGTCTCAATATCTTTGCGGCCCGTGACATGGGAGTCGTCCAAAATAACGATTGGTCTCAAGAAAAGTACTAAACGAAATGCATTGTTCTAAACCGTTATCATATGAATCGTCACTTTATCGTAAGTCCTAATACTGTACGTTTTAACACAGCCCAAAATTTTGCTCTAACTTGACGATCAATTGTCCCCATTTTTCAATCTATGCTGGGATGCAGGCTGAGGTTTGCATTGATTGTCACGATGATCACTACTAATTCACCACTGTAAATGATTGGCACAAGTAAGTGTAAAGTGGCTGGATAGAATCGCTTTATTCATTCTTTTATTCAAAGCAACTATTGTACAGTATTTGCACATTAATTTCTTCCATATATTTGCTTCGGTGTCTGCTTTTGCGGGGTATCTTCGACCATAAGAACTAGCACCAATAACGAAACTGACCCGTATTTTGACATATATAGAACATACGTTAGTTTAGACGATGGCTTTTGCAACTGGACCCCGCTATAAATCTCATATGCCTATGGTACAATAGTTACAACCTTATGTGCCTCAACCTGAGTGGATTTGCACACAATTTTGCAAACTAGTAGCAAAAATAGCGTCCTTGGCCACACGGTATAGACACGTCGCAGTTGAATGATTAATTAATTTTCATGAAATACCCATCACATGTTTTTCGTACATGATTATGACAGGTTTACCAGGTTATGTCAGAGAAACAATATTTCGAGCTGTCTGAAAGAAAGTGAATATAGTAGCGATATATTTTTTGCTTTTAGTTATTACAACACTACATCCTGGAAGCACGACGTATGCGTGAATAATGTTCAGCTACCAAAATATTGGCACTGTGTTTGGCTGTGGGTTGAGAGTGGTTGAGAGAGATCGAGTTCCGATAATACCCGCACGTAAACTCGGTGCGATTTAAAACTAATGGGCTTTTACATGAAAATGACTTGAACTCTCTCCCGGGTTCATACCGTGCAATTCGCAAGCCACTAAAATTGTATTTCGCATTACAAACGCCGCAACTGGTTTCTGACAGTCTCGGCGTAGCATTAAGCCATTAACCCCGAGTTGTCTTTATAATAGACTACCGGGGCATGTTTTCATAAAAAAGGGCTCAACCCGGGCCATCATTTAACGATTAATGTATAGGTACAGCAGTAGCAGAGCCCTCTTGACTAGAGGGTGCAGCAGGTACTAAGTTATCTTTTAAGGAAAATGCCAGTTTTCTCAAGGTCGTGCAAACAAACCTGAGAGCACGAGGCTTTTTACCAAGTATCACGCTCGCTGGTATAACTTTTAGTAATAATCGAGCAGGATTGTGCTTCGATGTTTAGGCGCGGGTAACCGTTACCCTACGGTGTTCGCAATGTTATGCCCATTCTTTTACATCTATTAAACATTAGAGGTACACGTGCACGGGTGAGGCGTACAAAATACATGCACGCGGTTCTTGTTTAGAGTGTTTCATAGACAGCACCAAAAATGCCACGAGGTTTTATAGGTACATATATCGATGGACCCGAACGCACTCAATAGTAAATAATTTAGTAATATACAGTAAATAGTTGCCAGTGCAGCCATGTTGTATTGCGTTATTTGCTACGAGAGCGGAGGTGCGCCTGTGTACAGGGAGCGGGATGATCAATTGAGCTTCGTTCTTTCGCGCGCGGTTCATTCGTGCGCTAGAATCCCAAGAATCCGTGTACATCTGCCAACGAAGCGACGGTAATTGATTGCATGCGCACAAAGCATTCACAAAGCCCTGATTTCACCCAGGTAGCTCCTGTTATAGGCAGGAGGTGTGTGCACAGAAGGCGATATATATTAGATGAAGGCGCAATGCTACGATTTAGTGACACTTTATTGACTAAAGTCGATTTGCTTCCAGATAAACGGGGTCAGTTTACGATTGCTGATGCGTATAGCAACACAGTACTCACATATCGTAATCTCATTGAACATTATTGACGTATATATCCGTATATAAATAATCAATGTTGAAAGCATCAGTCAGAATGATACGGCAGGCGTCGTCCAGTAACAAATGCACATCATGCATTATGCGTAATAATTGGTATGCACTTTACACTATCGCTATAGCCATATCTGCGCAACTCACAGAAACACATCACAGCTCACTCGCAGTTAAAGTTAAAGTGACTACGTCACCGTAAATAGTAAAAATAAAAATAATATTTCCACTTTTTCTCAAAATACAAGTAATTCTGTTCACTTTTTATGGTTAAATTGATGCATTATACTTCCTGTTTTACTATATTGTTCGATGTGAACATACACTCGTAACTCATACATATACATAGCCCATAGCAAGCAATTAATGTCAGGAACATAATATCAAATCGTCCAGGTTTTTTTATTTTTAACCAGAGAGACGGGATACCAGAGATCGAAGTGTTGCCGAAAAGATGTGTTGATCCTAAGCGCTGAGCGCACATCTTGCGCGCAGTTCCACGTCCTACGACAGTATGCAGCGCTGGCAGCTATGGATCCGTGCGCCGAATGCATAGGCCGGCGCACGGATCCATAGCTGCCAGCGAACAGGCCGCAATTTTAGCGGGGGACACAGAGGGCAGACATTTGGGACGTGAGAGGAACCCGCGACTTACATGGGGGGTCATACAGATGGGGGGCGGCGAGAGCGAAGCTTTTGATTTCGCCGTGGTTCCATTTCCGTGTGGTCTTATATTAAGCGTTTTCACTATAAGTTCCAAACATAAAAAGTTCCAAACTATAAGAAAAATGGATTTTAACTAGTTGAGAAACAATG
>NW_014577162.1:160677-163409 GCF_000485595.1 Priapulus caudatus
ATGTGTGTTAACGTCAGACGCTCTGGTGTGAAATATATGCCACGAGACAAATATTAGAATGGGACACAATTTCGATGAAACAAATTCGGACACAATGTCATAATAACATTGTCGATATAAATTATTCTCTATACTCTATACATATTTTGTCAGCAGACGAGAGAGACATGTCATTTGGGACAGCTTAGATAGAGACATCAATCATCAAAACGCGCCAAATGAACTTGTCCACGACTAATTCAACTAGACTGTCGGAATTGGCACAGGATTATGTGACTATCTGCACCATTTTACCTCTGTATTTATATCAAAGAGAATGGATGGAGGTTAGTCGCCTAGGGTGAACGAGTAAATGTCCTGCAAGGGGAAACAACTAATTTTGGAAACACATTCCTGCACACAATAAGCCATATAATGCGCAGTATCTCCTCTGTTACAGCAGCCACTATCCAGGGAAATAACGCCGCGAGAGACACGTTGTTGAATAATGATGCACGCATTTCTTATTTGAAACACGAGTGCACCAACCTGACGAATGCCAGGAGGGAATCTCTCAAACTATGCATGGTTGTCAAGTCTCAATATCTTTGCGGCCCGTGACATGGGAGTCGTCCAAAATAACGATTGGTCTCAAGAAAAGTACTAAACGAAATGCATTGTTCTAAACCGTTATCATATGAATCGTCACTTTATCGTAAGTCCTAATACTGTATGTTTTAACACAGCCCAAAATTTTGCTCTAACTTGACGATCAAATGTCCCCATTTTTCTATCTATGCTGGGATGCAGGCTGAGGTTTGCATTGATTGTCACGATGATCACTACTAATTCACCACTGTAAATGATTGGCACAAGTAAGTGTAAAGTGGCTGGATAGAATCGCTTTATTCATTCTTTTATTCAAAGCAACTATTGTACAGTATTTGCACATTAATTTCTTCCATATATTTGCTTCGGTGTCTGCTTTTGCGGGGTATCTTCGACCATAATAACTAGCACCAATAACGAAACTGACCCGTATTTTGACATATATAGAACATACGTTAGTTTAGACGATTGCTTTTGCAACTGGACCCCGCTATAAATCTCATAATATTATGGTACAATAGTTACAACCTTATGTGCCTCAACCTGAGTGGATTTGCACACAATTTTGCAAACTAGTAGCAAAAATAGCGTCCTTGGCCACACGGTATAGACACGTCGCAGTTGAATGATTAATTAATTTTCATGAAATACCCATCACATGTTTTTCGTACATGATTATGACAGGTTTACCAGGTTATGTCAGAGAAACAATATTTCGAGCTGTCTGAAAGAAAGTGAATATAGTAGCGATATATTTTTTGCTTTTAGTTATTACAACACTACATCCTGGAAGCACGACGTATGCGTGAATAATGTTCAGCTACCAAAATATTGGCACTGTGTTTGGCTGTGGGTTGAGAGTGGTTGAGAGAGATCGAGTTCCGATAATACCCGCACGTAAACTCGGTGCGATCTAAAACTAATGGGCTTTTACATGAAAATGACTTGAACTCTCTCCCGGGTTCATACCGTGCAATTCGCAAGCCACTAAAATTGTATTTCGCATTACAAACGCCGCAACTGGTTTCTGACAGTCTCGGCGTAGCATTAAGCCATTAACCCCGAGTTGTCTTTATAATAGACTACCGGGGCATGTTTTCATAAAAAAGGGCTCAACCCGGGCCATCATTTAACGATTAATGTATAGGTACAGCAGTAGCAGAGCCCTCTTGACTAGAGGGTGCAGCAGGTACTAAGTTATCTTTTAAGGAAAATGCCAGTTTTCTCAAGGTCGTGCAAACAAACCTGAGAGCACGAGGCTTTTTACCAAGTATCACGCTCGCTGGTATAACTTTTAGTAATAATCGAGCAGGATTGCGCTTCGATGTTTAGGCGCGGGTAACCGTTACCCTACGGTGTTCGCAATGTTATGCCCATTCTTTTACATCTATTAAACATTAGAGGTACACGTGCACGGGTGAGGCGTACATAATACATGCACGCGGTTCTTGTTTAGAGTGTTTCATAGACAGCACCAAAAATGCCACGAGGTTTTATAGGTACATATATCGATGGACCCGAACGCACTCAATAGTAAATAATTTAGTAATATACAGTAAATAGTTGCCAGTGCAGCTATGTTGTATTGCGTTATTTGCTACGAGAGCCTGCAGATGTATCTATAACGGGGGTGCGCCTGTGTACAGGGAGCGGGATGATCAATTGAGCTTCGTTCTTTCGCGCGCGGTTCATTCGTGCGCTAGAATCCCAAGAATCCGTGTACATCTGCCAACGAAGCGACGGTAATTGATTGCATGCGCACAAAGCATTCACAAAGCCCTGATTTCACCCAGGTAGCTCCTGTTATAGGCAGGAGGTGTGTGCACAGAAGGCGATATATATTAGATGAAGGCGCAATGCTACGATTTAGTGACACTTTATTGACTAAAGTCGATTTGCTTCCAGATAAACGGGGTCAGTTTACGATTGCTGATGCGTATAGCAACGCAGTACTCACATATCGTAATCTCATTGAACATTATTGACGTATATATCCGTATATAAATAATCAATGTTGAAAGCATCAGTCAGAATGATACGGCAGGCGTCGTCCAGTAACAAATGCACATCATGCATTATGCGTAATAATTGGTATGCACTTTACACTAGGGAGTGTCTATATTCAGGCCAGTACGGGAGATTAC
>NW_014577162.1:164299-166541 GCF_000485595.1 Priapulus caudatus
GACATTTGGGACGTGGGAGGAACTCACGACTTACATGGGGGTCGTACAGATGGGGGGGGGGGGAGAGCGAAGCTTTTGATTTCGCCGTGGTTCCATTTCCGTGTGGTCTTAAGCGTTTTCACTATAAGTTCCAAACATAAAAAGTTCCAAACATAAGAAAAATGGATTTTAACTAGTTGAGAAACAATGTTATCAGGTAAGAATTTGACGATACGTTTAGTCCCGTTAGTTTTTACTTTTAATGTAAAAAAATGGCAACAAACATTTTACAAATTTTACCATAGAAAATTCGGGACGTAGTCAATTTAAATCCTTCCCGCGCCTATGTCATTGCGGCGCATAGGGCGGTGCCTATCTCCGTTTCCTTAACCCGAGGCCACGCAGCTGCTTTCACAGTGACGACAGCGATTTCCTACACGACCAACTTTATTGTTTGTCTGTTTGTTTGCTTGCTTGCTTGTCTGCTTGTTTTTCTTGATAACCCTTCTTAATCTTATCTAGATCTAAATTAGCTCGACCAGTACTAGCTCCACTAAACGGCCATGCATTGCAAGACCACATACATGCGCTCGGTCAGTGTACGTTCTTCCCTATATGCATCTTGTAAAATAACAAATCAATGAACGCACAGTAATGGCCACGTATAGACAACACGACGCTAAAAATTACGCGGACACCAGGAATCTAGTAAAGCATGTCTTTTGTTCAAGCTAATACCACGCATGTGTATTTGTTTATATTTTCTATTGTATTTTACAGCGCTGAAGCAACCTAAGCATTGCTACAAGTCGAAAGTACTTACTAATTCAATTTATAGTTATACGTTTATAGCATATGGCCCGTCTATCACGGTAAACAAGGGACGCAACATGTATCGCACCTGCTGAGTTCTGTTGGCACGACCAGTCTATCTATACGATGCAAAACCTGATTTTTTTAAGTTAGGAGGATAAAATTCGGACCGTTTTTTCTTCGCGTACGTCCTGTGAAAATGGTTGTAACTATAAAATTGCACAAATACTGCGACATAGAACAAGTAGGAACTACACCCATGACCTGTAAAGGTAACCAAGACCTTCTTTGCCATCCTGAACACATCTTCCATGATCCTAGGGCCTTGTCCCATCAGTGAACCGGCCTCCCTGACCCCTGGCGTGACGACAAACACCACAGGGCAATACGATCACGCCATAACATCAGGAGCGTATAATGACAAATTTATCATTTGTCATTATACGCTCCTGATAACATGTAGAATCAGCGCTTATACCGAAACTATTATCGATATTGTGCTCCACATTTACTCCATGTTATCCCAGCAAGGGAATCGTTTCACCAACATCACCTTTATGACACTACCTTGTTATGATAGCGAATCCAGAGTTTGTCCACAAACACAGCACAAAACAACTACAATAACAGTTGAACACGCAGCGACCATAAGCGTTAACCTGAAGTTGGCATGAGCCAACACAGTTACTTATAAATCTACGCTATGGCACGTATAGAATAAGCTGGATGGCTCTCTATGCTTGGCTCTATCTCTCTCAAGGCACGTTATGTTGGCAAATTATCCACACTGGACTACAGTTCAAAGGACACAATGGCTGGACTAAGACTCTATGCTTAGCTGTATCTAAACGTATAATATGTTGACCGAGTCTCTCACTGGGTCCACGGGAGGGGGCGAGGGCCTGAATTTTCACAGCTCGCTCTTTTATGCTTAGCAATGGCATGTTTTAGTGTTTATGTTTTTCCCCACGCCATTTTATGAATGTAGAGCAGATACTTTGGATCTAAAACTAATAACTGCATATTAGATTATGCGCATATATACACTTTACATTTACTTACGATGATCTGGAATGTCTATCATCCCATTCATAAGCACCAGACACTCCTGGCATCTTGCTTCGTCACCAAACGATGTATAATCCTTCTAATCCTTTACCTAGAAAAGATGACAACAAAACAAAAATTAATTTTAACAACATTAACAATCTAACTGTGTATGACCGAACCACGGCAGGAGATCAACTGTAACCGGGAAAGATGGGAGACGAGGAGGTGATTGGGAGCAAAGGAATGCGATGAAGTAAACAGAAGAGGAGACGGATGAGGAAAGGTGAAAGGCGTAACAAGAAAGTAAAAGGATGAGATTGTGGCGGAAGAGAGCCAGAGAGAGAGATGCGAGAAAAAGAGAGAGAGCGAGAGAGAGAGATGCGAGAGAGAGAGAGAGAGA
>NW_014577162.1:166898-169398 GCF_000485595.1 Priapulus caudatus
GAGAGAGAGAGAGAGAGAGAGAGAGAGAGAGAGAGAGAGAGAGAGAGAGAGAGAGAGAGAGAGAGAGAGCAAGAAGAATAAGAAGATTGTCGCATACCATACTCTCCTTCTAAACCTGCCTTCTATCTATCTCTATATGCCTTCATCCCTTCGCCTTGGTACGCCTATAAGCCTACAGCAATCGGAAACATGATCCGCTACGACAATATTCTATTCCAAGGTGTTGCTGCATCGTCTATATATACACGTGAATTATCACCACGAACCGTAGGAGCGTGCAGTCTATATGTGCGTGCAGTTATTGTTTTTAATATGAAACACTGCATCGTCTATATACACGTGAATTATCACCACGAATCGTAGGAGAGTGCAGTCTATATATAATATATATATATATATATATATATATATATATATGCGTGCAGTTATTGAGCGTTAACACTTTCTCGGTCACTGAACAGAGGACAACTACTGTTCCGCATGTTCCGCATGTTCCGCACGTTCTATGCACTCGGAACTACAACGGCAACACGGATGTGGGCGCTGCGGGTGTTGTCACAACTCATGTATTTTACTGTCAGCGGATTTACCATGTGTACATACATATTCACGCCGTTACATCGTTTCACCGGGACATTTGTTTGTTTTAAGAAAGTTACAATGGCTCGCCAACACGCCCACCATTATCGGGCGCGTGTTAGCGGCCGGGCCGACTTGCTAGCGCCGCGCGTGACTAAACCTGTAGTATATACAACAAGAGTAGATAATAAAGACTATATAGTCTCGATTATCTACATAATAGAGACTATATAGTCTCTATTATCTATTCTTGATATACAATAATATGTGTGTGTACGGGACTGTACGCGTGTATGCGCTTGCGGGGATTTTCATCGTACCGATACTAACGCAGCCACGCGTACACACACACGTTCACGCGCAGACGTGAATATACGCCTTCGTAGCACGCTTACGCGCACGCATTCACATACGGTTACGCGTGCGCATGATCTTACGCACACGCGTTGTCGCACAACAGTGGCGGGAAAATGAAGAACTGAGAAAGGTAAACTGGAAAACGAACGTAGTGAGGGGATGATGAAAGGTATATAAGAAAGGAGCAGGTGGCTAAAGAAGAAGGTGAAGAAGAAAGACAAGAATGGGAAGAAGAAGAAGAAGAAGAAGAAGAAAAAAAAGAAGAAGAAGAAGAAAAGAAGAGATAGAAGAGAGCGAAGGAGAGGAGGTGGAGGGGAGTCGGAATAGGGAGTGACCGATCTTGCGTGTAACTAGTTTTTCGGTGACTAGTTGTTGTCTTTCGACAATTCAACTGACTCCCGCGCGTTCACCGACTGCACGACGACAAAAGACTTGAAAACTGCCGACACTCGTGCTAGTTGTGTCGAGTACATGAATGGCTCACTCACTCGCGTCACTCTATGCGTGCCCCTGAATCGCCGAAGATTAGGGTCAACTGGTACTTGTCCATGTGTTTTGGGAAGTGCAGCAAGTCTTTCAAACTTTTTTGACTCGGGCAGGTAGGCATAAAACGGGCGTAAAATCTAGGTTGGCCTCGACGCAGGTAACAAGAGCCTCCCATGACGCTGCAGTGTGGAATTCACACAGTGCACATTTACCTGGCTGGCTATGCGTGTCCCATACCCCCGTAATATAGGAAAATAGAGCAAAAGCGGTCGAGATAGAAAGACAATAACTGACCACGAGTCACTTACGGACGAGGCGCTTGGGTCTGCTCACATATATATTTACGGTGTCCCAAATAGCCCGCGTACATGCACGGAACACGAAACTATGCGCATACACTCGTAAAGTTCACATTCCACGCGAAGGTCTTTCTAAGCGGAAAACAACAAACCCGCGCGTAAACCTGTACTGAAGGTGCTCGTGAGTGTACAGCACGCATGGTGGCTACTTGTAAATCCCCTTCTTTGTACAGACACCAGTCCATCCAGTCAAACAAAAACATACCAATGCAATGCGCGAACGGGATAATTTACAGGAGTTTCGATAACTAGACCTTGCACGCGGGACACAATAAGAAGATATCACATCACTTAAACATTTTTATAATATACATATATATATATATATATATTGATATTGATATTGATATTAACCGGCATGAATTTTCTTTCATCTAAAAATCATTTTACATTTAGATCATCAACATCAGTTGGTTGAGTAAGGTGCACTCAAGTATACATAACAAAGTTACGTTGGCAACTCCCCGGACCATGTGAACGTGGATGATTATCGTAAAATATACAAACTTACACGTAAATAATGTAACATGTTACGTATATAAAAACAGACATCTTATTTCTACAACTCGAGAAATAATATAATCCTTGGGCAAAAAAGTGGCCTTCGTAAGAGCAAGCATCGACAAAAGCACATACAGAAGCACATAAATTACGCGCTCGCATAGTTCCTACTAATAGTACTCTAATACATTATGTGCTCTTAATAGAAATGCCGCTCA
>NW_014577162.1:174398-194460 GCF_000485595.1 Priapulus caudatus
ATGCACGGCCGAAATGCAGCAAACGCTTGGGTGTGTATTTTACAAGTCAGGTTCGTATGCCGTATAACCTTGATGTGTTCTTATCGGGCATGGAATACACGATGATCATCCACGTTCGTAAACCTGACAGGCAAACAGATCCGTGTTGGCAAGGTGCGCATGTGCACCTCTCATCGGCACATCGAAACTCACTCATCATAATTTTAGAGCGAGGGAGGAGAAATGACGGTCGAAATTCACAGTTCTCACGATTTGTTCTCACGTGTTGATTCTCTCGACGCATATTTCCGTCCGGCGTGACGAGCATGCCGACGTCATCATCGTTAGCATTGTAGTTATCATCATCATCGTCGTCATGTGGCAGCAGCAATAGCATCATCACCGAGACAGAGAGAAAGAAAGAGGGAGTGAGAGAGAAGAGACGGAGAAGAAGAGGTACCGAAGGCTAGATATATAGAGAGAACGAAAGAGAGAGAGAGAGAGAGAGAGAGAGAGCGCGCGCACGCACAAACGAGCGACAGAGACAGACAGACAGACAGACTGACGGACTAACTGAATGACTGGAAGACAAGCAGACAGAGAGAGAGACATGTATAGAAAAATAGAGAGCGAAACAGAGCGAGAGGGACACAGTGAGAAAGAGAAAGAGTGAGAGAGAGACCGAAAGAGAGAGAGAGAGAGAAGAGCGAAACATGCAGAAAGCTACGTCCGTTTCAATCGCGCTGCTTGACATCAATGGTTTGACATCAATGAGAAGCAGTGGCTTTGCAGCCGGTGTCTTCTCGCTCGCTCTCCTGCTGAGCCACGGACAATCCGCTGTACGTTCTACTACTAGTTTGCTAGCATTACGGCGCGCAGCCATCTGTAGACATCGCCGGTGTTACCTGCCCGCCGTGCGTGGAACGTACACTCCCTGCGTAGCTCTGCCGTCGTCTACTGTAACGGGGTCAAGGCGGCATGAGATTGCTACATAGCGATGAACAACCAATTCCGCTATTTCTCGCAGCTACCGAGGCATGTATTCTCTCTGAGCGAGGAAAAGGAGTTGCGCCGACAAATGCCGAGGGTGTGTATAGGTAGTGGAGCAGATAAAAACGAGCGGGGATATGTAAAGGAAGAATAAGTACGGTTGAGATGTAGTGAGGTAGATAAAGATGGCGCTGACACGTGTGAAAGGAGGCAAATAACCCCAAGAAGTAACGCAGATCCAAACGGAAGGAAGGAGACGAGCGAAGTTAAATGATAGCAGTGAAACGAAGAAGAAGAAAGAAAGTAGAACGAAAAAGAAAGCAGATAAAAACGACAAGAAAGATAGGAGACAATGTGAAGGAGAAGGGTGGAGTCAAGCAGGAAGATAGACAAATGAGACGATAAAGAAAATACGAGAGAAAGCGGTTATATTTCAGCGCGCATATTTTTCATCCTGCATATTTCAGCAGAACTTATCCGCGTTAGACCAAGGTTGAAAATTCCGGCTCCTCTCTCATAGCACGGGCTAAAGAGACTATAGAAACCCTCACTCATTGCCCCCTATAGTTACATTTCAACCTACAATCTAGTATATAGGACTTACCCTCTAATTCGGGGTTCGTTTAGCCAGTCAATTTTATACACGTGGTGGCTGCATAACAATGGTAGGCATAACAATGACGCCCGTAACCCTAACAAGAGCTGGGGATGGTTTGGCCTGTGGTTTGGCCTTACTACTGGACCGGTAAAATTTAATGGGTGGCCGCAAACCAAGACACGGTTCAATGAATAATCCCAATCGTCGAAGTAGGCGCGTTAACGTTCTGCCATTTCCAAACTATAATTAGTATCACGATGGACACACACACACGTGTACGCACGCACGCACGCACACACACACACACACACATATATAGTCTAGATAAATTCATGGTGTCACGTAGATATGATCTTGAAAAACGTTGCATATTATTCTACTCACAACCCGCAGCATCACTTGTAGAAGAAAGAAAAGGAACTAAAAGCGCTGCTACAACGCGAGAGAGATGCTGGAAAGATTTACAGTTTACTTTCAAGCACAGCCTTCTAACGGGCTAACGGCGGGCTGCGGACCCTAACGCACACAGAGAGATAGATTCTCGCTACAGGCGCTGTGCGCAGCGGAGCACTCGGCGTAGAGAGAGTTGCCGACGCCTGCAACGACTGCTTACACAAGCGACAGCAACAGCATGCAGGCATTTGTGAAGAGGGAGTGACCACGCGCGTTCCTGAATACGCGCAGCGAGTTTTTGAAAATGGCTCGAGCGCGAATTACTTGGGGTTGCGCCGAATACAATGGCTACTTTAGCAACAAGCAGCCGGCGAGCAGTAAGCCGCATGTAGAAGGGCGTAGAAAACTAGTATGCTTCCCACGCACCTTCTATTTGGGAGGTATCCGAACGCACCCCGAACGTTGCAGTCTTGATGCAGGCAGCAATGGTTCTCACACGCGTCAGCGTATAGAATATTCGAGTTCGGCTGCGTCGGACGCGTCGCTTAGCCTAGCGGGGGAAGCTGACTACGGGGACAGAGTTACAATTACCTCCGCAACGTTACACAACGAGAAAACTTCTGAGAATTTCACCGAGAGACACACGCATGAATTACGATCCTTTACGTGCCCGACTACACAAACAGCCTGCGATCCGCACCTTCTATGAAGATGATTTAAGTGTCCGCCCCGCAGGTGACTTATTGTCTGGTCACGACTGGATGTCAATCGCATGCTAAATGTACCATCGCAAATAGGTCAGAAATCAATGGCATGCAACGTTAGTTAGCTAGCATCAGTCACAGACAGATTGACTTCGCCGTTACGACACAATGACAGGGTTTGCCTAATTCGCGGTATTACTGAGCGCGTGTGTCACCACTATACACTCCTCTATGGGAGATAAATAACCCGACGCTCAACATCACTTATTGCATATTCAATAAAGTCGTGCATCTATCGTGCATGGGTTATAAGAGAGACTGTGAGAATGAAGCACACATAATGTACAAGTAAGCGTAAAGACTACGTAACTCGTAATTGTACGTATCTGGTGAAAAAATGTCAAGAAAACTCAACTATTTTGTAACTAGTTATATACCATACTAGAGTATTACTCCCATAAACGCAATTCTGATAAGAATTAAAATACGTTGTAATGCTCTTCGCTGCAATATAAGATTACTTTACATTAAACCCACGTTAAATACGTAATGTACGCAACGTACGTAACGTAGGTGACTTAGTAACGTACGTAAAATACGTACCGTACACAAGTAAATGTTTTTAAAGCAGACCGATTTCATTGATCGTTGCGCATACATACATTTACATTCAATCACCTTGCAGAAGTGAGAGCAACCGCAATACACTTTCACCCATCTCTGCGCTGCCACTGATCGAACCTGTTTACTGCCATGCATAAACATTACTCGAATACTAACTTGATACTCAGCAGGTGGCGCCAAGAAGATTCAATTCTGTCAACTTGAATTCCGAGGTATTATAAATTCTTAGTACGAATAATTTCTGCCGGTCGAGGATTGATTCGCACGCGACGCTGGTGTGACTACGACGCTGATATGACTATGACGCTGATATGACTATGATGCTGATATGACAATGACGCTGATATGACAATGACACTGATATGACTATGACGCTGATGTGACTATTACGCTGATATGACTGTGACGCTGATATATGACTATGACGCTGATATGACTGTGAGTGTGACGCTTATATATGACTATGACGCTGATATGACTATGAGTGGTGCACGTTGGAAGGAAACGAGGCTATGTGCACGCGTGTACACGCGATGATTCCTGTACATGTCGCTCGCGTCGTCATGCACGCGCGTCATTAGATGACAGTGCTAGAACTCACTCGGCGACATTAGCGTTACGCAGAACTGCAGCACCAAATAATCACTAATGGCGAATGTATCTAGGGGACTAGATCACCCAGACATGTTGCCGTGGGTCAGTTTGCGTTCCGGGCTCACACGCACGCCATTTGCAGCCACTAATGCAAGCGCCTGAATAATTATGTGAGGTCATTACAAGACGCGCCTACGTGATTGTCAAGAGTAACTAAAATTGTACATCCGCGTTTAGAAAAAATGTCGTGCTTATTAAAGCAGATTTATGCAACGAACAAAATAACCCAACTGTTGTTGAGCACATATTATTCTAACAGAAGTAAAGTAACAGTAACGGACAAGCGTACCTGTGAGATTACAACGTGAATATTCGCGTGTCCTGGTCCAACTTATCAGGTAAGATCTATAGATTGGTATGACCAACAGTCACACAAGATGTACATCACAGGTCACTGGTGTATACTGTACACGCACCTACATGCATGTGTGATGTGTCAGGAATGTGTTCGGCTCAATGACATTGACATATCCCCAATTGCAACATCAACCATATATGCATGCAATAACAACGCGTACACCACGTCAAAATAGTGTTTTATATACGTGGTTCAGACATGCAAGGCGGGGAAACACGAGGGGTAATTTTGCTAATTAAAAGCGATACCAACAACGAGTATCACACAATATGCGCCCGTACAAGAGCCACATTAAACATCGACAAAGAGGCAATTTCTTCCATGCACTACCTACACAAACGTCTCTTCCTACGATAAAAACATACTCATACATTTAAATCATGAGCATAAAATACAAATAAAGTACCGGTAGTCTACAAAGTACTATATCTACACTTCGGTACTAGAGTATGCATGTGTTCATTCGTGCTCACAGGACTACGCCTACAAATGGCTACAAAACTACGCCGACTCACCTTTCTTGGAACAGGTCAGAAATCCCCGCGGTGGTTTTCAGCTATCGCATCTGAAATAGTGGTACATGCTGGCAAGTCTCCTTCTGATACTGCTATACAGTGTGCACGAAAATTCCACAAAGGGCGGAGCGCTCTCTGCAAACGAAATGGCCACAATCCACTTAGCCGAGGCCTCAAGACAAGCAATCCGATCTCACGCACAGGTGTGGCCCCAATAAAAGCGTGCAGTAGGAGCTACTGCCACGATAACACTGTTTAAAGTCCTGTATCACTATCAGACTATCTGTTCGAGGTTCCTTTAAATTCCGCGCAACGAGACAAGATGGTGAATCCGGGGGTATTAAACTTGTAAAAGTAATATCAGAAGCGAAAATATTCCGGTCTACGCAACAAACAGTTCGTTCGGTGTGAAGGAATGCCGTAGATGTGTTACCGACTTGAGTAAGTAATCACCTGTGTGGGACAGCGTTCAGGTGCGTGGCGTAAAACCGGGCGAGGCGCTAAAGGGAAGTTGGAAATCTAAACGTATACTGACGAATAAGCGTGCAATGCACGCAGACGTGCGCGTGCCTATATAGACACGTTTGATATGAAACCACCTATATACCGCTAGAACAACCCTAACAACACAAGAAAAAGAACATGATAAACTGGTTACATAACTACCTGTACATATTTCACAGTCAGTAGACTAAAAACTACTAAAGAAAGAAAACATAAACATTTAGGATGCACGTACTCTTCGTTTTATCAATTAATTTTACAGGTACGATCACGTGGGATGAGATTTATGTACCAAAAAGCACATGTAATATGAATGAGAATGCGAAAATATTGAATGTTTGACATTATTTAGCAACAAAACCACTAGATCTAGCAAGTCTAGCTAGCTATAGACACGTTTGATATGAAACCACCTATATACCGCTCTCGATTAATATCCTCACAGAAGAGGTTTTCACATCTATCTACTTCATCACACTATCGTTATAATCTTCGAAAATAAATAATAATAACATGAAGCTATATATCATACGTAATTATACATGTTGCGATCATTATCTGCATACGTAGTGGATTAGCTAACATAACACGGCCCGCAGATAGGCTAGATCTAAGAGTAAGATAATAACCTATGGGTTATTATCTTACTCTTGCTAGATCCTATATGATACAGGGGTGGGGCAACCGGGGCAGGGCAGAGGGCTCCGCGGCCCCGCCCCGCCGCGGAGGCTTATAGCTCCGTATCCTTTGTAGAAGAAAAACTTTGGTAATTAATTTGATACAAATGATATAATTATGTGTTATAGTCTCTACATATGTTATATAGGTCAATGGTACAGTCCTAAATATATCAATAAATATAGATATAGCTATTATTTCCTGCTAAACGCACCCGCAATGCCATTTCTAACCATTCATATTTGAAGAAAATCCGGATATAAGATTATATGAAGATTCGAATCATTTCCCCCATAGTTTTAGTTAGGTTTGGCCTGTTACTTGCAATGCAACTAGCTTCATCACCCACCCCAGGCGGGGACCGTGCGCCAGTTCAGTGCCAATACGCTCAACTAGTGAACTACAAGGAATCGATCCGTATGATAAATATTATTCTGGCCCGAAAACTTGTAAATCTAAGTACGTATTGCAACGCGACTGTTAACGTATAGTGTGAATTCATACGATAATAATAATAATTATAATAATATTGCTTACAGGTACAGCGATCCAATATGGCCCATCGCGAGACCTGAAATGCATTGTCGGAAACTATAATAACGGCAGCGACTACGCATGGTTATTATGTCCAAAAGCAGAAAAGAGAATGGTAATTATTAGCTTACTGATTTAACTGATTCGCCATTTTTATTTCCAATTTTGTATCGTTAAAATGTTATGCAATGCAACAAGTAGCTTCGATTGGCTTCCCAATGAACCTTCGCGCTACCCATTTTGTATAGTTACGTACCTGCCCGGAAGGTAGCGCCACTCCCCAAACGGGATCTAGTCGCGCATTAAATAGCTGAGAACAATATATACATTGTATATATTGTTCTCAGTTAAATAGTACTATCAGATGGAAATGTGTAGACAAAATGAACACTAAATTTGTGAAACAATAAAAAAAATCGAAGTTTTAACTGCTCAGAAATGACTGTTTCGGACCTTTTCATTTGTTTTCAGGTTTTCTTAGGGATTTGTAGGGATGGGCACATGGCTCAGACCGTGCACGGTGCAGGCGCCCCACCCCACTCGCGAAAATAACTGTGCCGTGCGAGATGACCACTGATCTCTACTATACTAACGTAATAAACTAACTACTATAGTTAGTATAGTAGCGATCAGTGGAGATGACACTGCATGTGCTGCCTGTCCATGAAATGACGAGTTTTATGGTCACGTTACCCCCTGGCCCACTCATGAGCCCGCGCTCATAAAAAAGTGTGCCGTGGGCCCGTGTGGCAATAATACGCATGCGTTTTTCCATAACAACGTAATGCGTAATGCGTAAATCAAACGTTTAGCGTTTTAGAGTTTTTTACGTATAGCTCGAATTACCTGACCACATAACTCTTGTGCCATGGTTTGATTTTACATATAAAAATACGTAGGTATAATTTAGTTTTTCAGGTTTATTTATATATTCAGGGTGTATTTTCTAGGAATATCTAAATAAGTTTTATACGTAACATAGTAATAAAGTTGATATAAGCAATAATCAGCAATCGTAAAAAATAATCCAAATTTAAACTCAACCACTCAAATTTTATTTCCCAAATGCAAGTTCATATATAAAATAACTTATAATAATAGCCAATTTGACAAATTGTTGAAAAGTTATAAAACAATTTATATAACCATATTAACATTACGATTGTATGCCGCAGTCTATGGCTGCAGTGTTACTTTGGCAATATCACCATAGAATTTCATGTTAATTATAAATAATTACACCTACTTTTTAATTTGATAACATGCAAGTTTGAATATTCTTTTTTCATTGTCAATTTTCACAATTTAAATATAAAATATTAAGGCTATTTACGGTAAATGCAATGCTTAAAGTGTTCGGTAAATTATCACTAAATATATGGTATCACCATTCATACATTTTCACACTATAGCAGCAGAATACACAGTGCAAGCATGATGACGACGTGCCTGCGTGTACAAATTAACATTTCATTTCACTTATTATTACAACTTATAAATTTCATATAACATTCACATGTAAACTTAAATTGTTTACTTATTATTGAATTTAATTAAATAATAACTTCACCATGTGTTCACGTGTCTGCAGTCAACTATGTCACACGTTAGTGACATCACACCTAAGAACAATTGAGTTGTGGTACGGTGAGAACACTTCTAAAAACCGTCTAGAATTCTGAATTCCTGACCACAGAAAACATTATGGTGCTATTCTACATGCTTGCAATGTTCTAGAAAAACATTAAATAAGGGACATAAAAATAAGTACACATACGTTCCTGATATGTGTACACTAATCCACTTCCTCCTTACATATAACAACAGTTCATTGTGAATCCGATACCACTGGATGAATTATTCACCCACATTCCAATCATATCTTTAAAAAAATATCGCTCATTGATTAGCCCTTGGCATTTACATGAAATGTCAAACTAGTTCTGCGACATAAACTATAAAAACTATGACACTGGACAGCACGAGTCAAAGACTTCATCCCTCGAGTAGAAAATCTAGGATGAGCACAAGGACAGACATACGTAACGAAGGCGGCATCTGACACAGTACTATACTACTATTTAGATGTAATAACACCACTCTCTTGATTTATGCTGCATATCAACTTTTATACTGTTCAATAGCAATGGACAAAAGTCTAAAACATGCTTTTCAAAATTGCTCATGCTTGTTATAGCTGATAACACATTGCAATTGCACTGCCTATCATGACTATGGTACACATGTTGAACATAATTTTCATCTAGCCTTTGCATATTTTAGACAGGCAGCTTGCAACAAAAGTGACATCATATTAATCACCAACTACTATTTAACAGCGGCATTAATATATCGCATAAATAATGCATAGTTTAACTGAAATTAATTGTAAAAATTAAAAACACTGCAGTTTTATCATTATTAAACCTTGTAAGCACCAAGTGATCGAGCAGCATGCAAAGGTAACCTTCAAAGCATAACTAACGTTACCACCAACAGATACAGCACAGTCTCAGCAGCTGTTATTATCTATAGAATTATGTAACTGTTAATATCTATGTAGCATATTTAAACCCTGATTAACTGAATATAATGCTGCAACTTACTATGCTAGTGTTTTCCTCAACATAATCAGTTTTACATCTACATTAAAATTTAGCAAGTTCACATTAAGCTACGTGGAAGAATTCTACTAGTATACACACTAGATCTTTTCAAACAATTATAGTTCTCTGCATGATTTTTTCTTTACTTTTCAACTTCAAGAAACAACATTCTTCTTGATACTGGTTATAAAAATCATCTAAGTCATGACCATGAAAAATAAATTTCTATTCCAGGCCGTACAAGCTAGAAAACTATATCTGTAATGTGTAAACACCTGTGTGAGCAAGCAAGTACGCACTTCTGTCTGCAACCAATGGATATCACTGCCAACCACTTCACTTGCCGCTCGATAACTTTACGTTCGTTCCCATTATCACGTCTCGGCTGTTCCCCATGATGTACGCCCAAAAGCTGTCGTTGCCCTTATATCCTGAAACAATCAAAAGCTCGTTGACACTTAAAGAGATGTAACGTGAGAAAAAAACGATGTGAGACGTATATCCACACATAAACACGGAGATCGATCACAACCTCACCACTAGCCTCTTCAAAGAAAAGTAATTATTATAACTCAGAAAGAATCTTTTAATGGACACGCGTGCGAGAAAGACTATAGAGTAATCCGACGATCAACAAAAAACCAGTTACAATCTGTCACAGGTTACGAACAAGGTATCCGGACGTCAAAAATTGGCGTTTGTATGCTTCAGTATTAACGAGTTTGCCTTTTATAAATATTCTCATACATCTAAAAAAAATAACGTATCTATAGAGCTTTTACACTGTTTCATGTATTGACGTACGTATTTCTCACAAAAATGAGTTATGAGCTAACAGTTTCATACAACGGTCAGGAATGAATTAAAATCGCAAGTCATGGAACCGCTGTATATGAGTGTCAAATTCTGGAGGATATATCAGTATTGACAGTGAAATATCTTAGCAATGTTCTTATTTAACTAGTGATATATGTCCTATAGATAGTGGTAACAATGCATTTAACTCGAGAATTACTAGTTTCCATAACACCACCATAGTGTGTACATATTTGGCAACATTAGACTTTCGTGAATAAAGTAGCACCCAGAAAAGCTCTGAATAAAGATAAACAAGGTACACAGAATATAGTAGTTCTCTTGCTAAATGTCGTGAATAGTGATTAACGAATGCACAGCAAAAGCCACATATAGAAGAATTAATTTTACTAAGGCAGTATACTCAATTTTCTCATGTGCAAAGAATTCATGAATATCCTACCAAGGTACTTCCACAGAAACGCGACCGCCGATCTGTTGTTAATGTCCATGACGGCATCTGGATCCTTTGAACCATTTGCTTTCACCATCTTACCCATTACACCCCTAATCATCAGGGAGAAGTCTGACACACTCTGATGAACTGTTCCCCTGCAATCCAAACCAACCATCACTGACTTTATGTGGACAATGTACATCAGTGATATAGGAATTAACCATTCACGGCTATAAACATATGTACAGAACATTAAGTGACATATACATAAATGACAATATACGTTTTCTAAAACAGCTATTCAAAATTTGAATTATATCGTGCGTGCAGTACGCAATGCTGATATGGGACTGTTATGAAAAACTGCAGCAGTCAAAAATACGCTCCTACCATTTAGTAGCACTAGTAGAAATTTCACATCAAGTGTCATCTAACAACTAATTCCAGTGCTGATGAATGTCCTTTCTGTACAAATTTCATGGTACTACTACTATCAGGAGTAAGATAATATAGGATCTTACTTATCTATATTATCTTACTCCTGCTACTATTACTACTCGATCCTATAGCAACATCCATGGTTATACACATTCACATCTATTATTAACAGATTAATTATTACCTGAATTCATTAATATAGCAACGAATAATTAGCATGGAGATATAGAATATAACATGGTATAGATGCATAAAAATGGAATCATCAACATTTCTATTACACTGATCACATCTCTCCCGACATTAGGCCATTAAATAGATAGTGTATTTATGAGCATTTCTGTTGTATTAAGCAGAATTGTGGTGCCTAAGGAAATCCTACCTTATGGTGATCATCTTCCGGTCTTCGTTTCCCGTGTCCAACTTCAGTATCTTCAGCACATTCTCCTTCCACTGAAACTCCTCAGAGTTGATGAAAAGCAATGGCTGATCGACGTGTTCGTAACATTCTTCCGCAAGAGGGAACATCCACGCATCCAGTGCCACGCCAACCCTGCAGGTAATTTAGACTTACTTACTTATCCTCTTGGTCCCCCGGTGGGACATAAGGCCGTGGGCCATTTAGAGCAGAAGAGTAACAGTTGTTCAATTAAGAAATGTATATAGATAATAGTTGTGGACGTAACAATCCTACTAGTATCTGCGGTTGCATGAAGTGCATAAACTGAACATTGTTGATTGATGTGGTAATGAGCAATGCAATGAGGGGTCTTCAATTAGTTGGCATTAGACTCAAAAACAGATGCTAACTGTTTCTCAATGTATCCAGGTGTAATATATATGTGGATGGTTGAAATTTGGCTGAAAGATTTCTGGTAACATCTGGAACACAGAACTAACGTCATTTGCTCCTGGTTAATATGGTAATGTCGCGTTGTGTTCAAGGGAATTCACACTGTTAACATTTTATTACGCCAAAAATTGTATTACTCTACTGCTTTAGTGATGAATTTCTGATATCGTTTATATTGTGTGCTACACTAAAAATGTGATTTAAACTGTGCACGTGTCACATACTTGAAAAACATCAGGATAGATGTAGAACGAAAACTAGTGTTTTCTATGTATGCATGGGTTTATTCTACACACTGCACAGTTTTGTTCTATAAACTATACTCTATGCACGTTCTGTATTGAAAGGGAAACCACAAGATAGAAGTTATGACGTGAACTTACCTAAACCTTTTATCCTCAGCCATGGCTTTGATTATGGTAGCAGCACCAAACGAGTGACCCATGACGCCACAGCCCGATTGCATATCAAGTACATCCTTAAATGTTCAAATGAGTTTTCCGATAAAATACATGCACACCTATAAATTCCTGTCTTTCCCTTGCTTTTATTATTATTTCAATCTTACTTGCTCCCTTTCCTTTCATTCTCTCTTTCTCACACATTTTATACAGATATATATGCATAATGCATTCCTACATCTACATGTGATTTTGTGCATGGTATACTATTAATCACTCACCGCGAACTGTGCAGTGCTGAAGGATGGATCACACTGGTTTAGAATATGTCTCCCTAGGTTCAGGTCACGTAGCAAGTCATATGCCTTCTTAACTTCATTGGCCCTTATGATATTCTGCAGCAGATCATAAACATTTTCATAAGAACTTTGCATATATTAACCATATATGTATTTCACAAAAGTAAATACATGTTTAAGGTGAGTAAAGCCAAATAATATACAGAAATAAGGTGTTAGCGTGCAGCCGACCATGTACAAGCATTATGATTTATTTCACTATCACCTTTTTGTGAACTCTTGAATTCTTCAAGTTATTGTAAAACAGTATGAGCAGCATAATTTCAAAACGTTGGAACACAAGCCGTATTAAACTCCACGTTTCAGATACACATAGCAAACATTCGATACTGCAAAACAAAGAATTAGAGAGAACTTACTTGATCACTCCTAATTTCAAAC
This sequence comes from Priapulus caudatus, assembly GCF_000485595.1. Taxonomy (NCBI): domain Eukaryota; kingdom Metazoa; phylum Priapulida; class Priapulimorpha; order Priapulimorphida; family Priapulidae; genus Priapulus; species Priapulus caudatus. Next base: position 187,220 of record NW_014577162.1, read on the forward strand.
TCGTCATCCTCTTTCGTTGGCCTATAGTAAGGCAACCACTCTTCCTCCATTACGAGCGGAGCTTCATCGTCGCTGTCGTCCACCTGACTCATGTTGTGCTTGTTGTAGAAATATGTTGCACCAGCAGACTGGTCTCTGAATAAAGATGAACATTCCTACCATCTATTACATATTTGCCTCGTGCAACTTGCCTGCAGGTTGATTACCAATTCACTAATTACTAATTGGCATGATAGCTCGGTTAATTATTATAAATACTTAGAAATAATAGTGGGGTTATTTGAATATAATGTGTATAATGTAACACAGACATATTTTGCTACTAAGGAGGACACAATGTTCTGCATCACAGTATTAATCCCACCTCCCCCGAGTGAGCTGGATACTCGTATACACATATGTAATTAAAAGGTTTATTTTCCAGCTTGCACCTGATCAGTGAGAATTTCTAAAGCATGTTTGATGCCCCAACTGAGCAATGACAGCGAAGACTGACCCACATTCTACTGGCTCAATCCTACACTAGAACCAGCTATACATACATCACCATCATTATATATCATCACCACAACTATAACCCAATCCTTAACCCTAATGCGACCCTAACCCTTATGTCAATGCTACAGTTAACCCAACCCTAACCCCAACCAGCCAATAACCCCAATTATAAACCCATAATTTATGCACGGGGTTTATAAAGTAAGATTTCACCTACGCTGCGTCGAGAATAGAAAGCTGACCGTGTGGGTCAACGACATCGAACAATAAGCCAGTCAAATATAGGCGTGGTGGCACGGGTATTCCATCCCACACACAGAAAGCTGCGTTTACACTACCGACTTTATGTTGGCGAATTGGCGAGTTGGACCAATATCGCAATTCGGCAACTCCGAGTTTGGCGAAAATAGAACATGTTCTAATCTCCCAACTAGTTGCTATCGATCGGTTGGTCGCGCAACTTTTGTGTTTACACTGCCGATTGTCGGTTGTATAATTGGGAAGTTGGTCCAATTCGCCAACTCAAAGTCGGTAGTGTAGACCCAGCTTAACGTAGAGCAGACATGGCTGCATACCTGTGTTCTAGAGCCGCGACCACGAAGCCGTGCGACGCGAGGTCCATGCACAGGTAGGAGTATGTCGTGCGATTGCCGCCGAGGCCGTGCGAGAAGATCACCACGGGAAACTTCCTGCCATCCTCCCTGAGGATCGGCGCCTGCCATACGACCGGCACCTTCAGTTCTCCTGGCCATGTAGGTAAAAAGCAAGAAAGACGCGAAGATGCAAATATGAGATTTGGTGGTCGATCGATTACACAGGTTGATGTTAAGCTTTTGACGAGACTCAAGATCAGGAGTGTTTAGCACAGCGACTAACTTACAGACATTTTGCGAATGTAAGACAGGAGAAATTTCACTGCAATATTGTTAAAAAGTGAATAAAGTGCAGAGTATACAGTTGTAATAGACATGCAATCAGGAGTTAATGAGACAAACTCATCAACTCGTCAACTTTGTCTCTTTGTCAACTTCGTCAACTTTGTCTCAAACTTTGTCTCATTAACTCCTGATGCAATGTTAGTGAGCACACAAGCAGTTTAATATTTATTCATGTCCTAATAAAAAAATAGGTTTTTGTGAAGCCCTTCATATCATATACAATACAATGTGTGCATGAATGCGTGTACCTGCGTTTGTGTGCGTGTATGCTTGTGTGGATGTGTAGATATAGACACAAATGAATAGAAAAATAGACATGATGGTAAACACCTGCTATGTCTTCAGTAAAGATAAGCAAAACACAGAAGTGATTTAATTAGCTGATTAATTAGAATAAGTAATAAAGACATAAAATTAGATATCACATTTCTATAAGGAAAACGAGCACACATAGCACATAAAATAGTGTTGGAACATGACACATCGTTCTCAGACATTCATGTGAATATAACTCTTGCATGCAAAAGTTTACATTACCATAACCTAGCATATATACTCAGTCCATAATTTAAATTAAATAATATCTGCAACACTACCTATATACATGCTCCCACAATACAATGTACACTGCTTACAGTGGCAATTGTTGCACACAAAAGATACATATGCTTCAGCGTATGGAAAGCCAGCAATACGGCAAAGCGTTGCATTAGATTGACAGCCCCACTTCCTCTGTATGTGGGGGCGCCACTTGTAAATGTCACTAGAGCCTTGTCTTACTAGGCATGTTATCGATGAGCTTTCCATAGACGATGCAGGCCGTGTAACCATGCAGGTACTCTACGCGTGGAATCCATCGAGGCCACAGATTCGATTTTTCCTATGTGAGCAAACACAAACAAAGAACTGCTAAATAACAATCCCAACAGACTCGATTGCTTAGATAAAGCTAATCACATTTCATTGGAAAGACTTAAAGCAGAATTATGCACGTGGGACCTCTCGTGTATGTCAAACACGCACCAAGTGAATGGATTTTTATAAAGCATCTTGTCAACCCCTCACATGCCATACCGTGTGAAATATTAATAAAAAATAAAACGTGCAAAACTTGGTTTATCTTGCCAATGCTTATTGACCTTTCCATGCTATTGTGACCGATAGCAAGAGAAATTGTAGTTGCATGAGAGAATGCAATCAAGAATGACATTTCCACAAGAACTTTCTGATACTAGAACTCGAACACCCTACAGTCATTATACCACGCAATTATTGCCCTAAACATTGGGCGATCACAGATGGTTGTACATGGCCATAATGTTCTCGTGCGACGGCAATGCCTAGCAACTCTGAACGTCAATAAGCATTGCAAATATAGAAAGTAAATAGAAGAATACTTGTTGAACGTGACCGATTTGGCTAATCACATACTACTCACAACTTATGCATTACATACGCCCAGCAGGCTATCCAAGTGACTAACCTACAGAATATTTGTTCATGTTTGAGACTACAGCAGCCAGAAGAACCTATTATTCAATCAGGAACACCCTAAAGTGCACTCTACAGCTAGCTTTATGCATGTAAAATCTTCATTTTTCCACATTACAAGGAGGTTGCAGAGAGGGAATGTTGCACTTCTGTCGCATGCACTTCATCACAATGGTAAGTGGCAAGTCGGATGCCCAATGCAATACGAAAGAACCTCCTACACGAATAAACGCAATGCCATCTACTCGCACCTTCATGCTACCCTTAGCAATGGGATAGTAGAGTCTCATGAAAACCCCGATACGGGAACTGTCACACATGAGGTCAGCCACTCCCACGTGCTCCCATCCGGATGGGTACGGGATGTGCTTGTTCTTTTTGAAAGGACTCAGCATCTTGTCATCTGGTGGCTATGTGAACCGTCTCACCTCACCTGCTGCACAAACAAATCAATGGGCTGTCAAGCATTACAAGTGCATTTAGGGGTTCCGTTTGCTTCAACTAGAGGTTGATGAGTGGCCGTAGTGCTGCCATGTGTACGGTACGAGTGGAACTAGTGAGAGACATCACACCATTGTAGGTAGAATAGTGCCTGCTTGCCTATCACCGAGCATTTTATTCGTATAAAAAATTACTTACAAATAAGCAGCCGTGAAAGTAGCAACTATCTAAATGCTGTCTGCCAGAGGTAGCAACACGTAGCTAAGGGTTGATATTTTGTATTTTGGGATGGTATTAAATCATCCGAAAAATAAGTATGATAAGTTAACATGCTAATGATCACTATATTATTGTTTAACATGGGGTGAAACACAGCCTAATAGCCGAATAATAAGAGAATCATGCTTTGTGTTACCTACTGATAAAGTGTGCCTACGGTCTTACATCTGTTACATTTGTTTTAAAAAAAAACACCATTACTGACAAGCACTTTCTAAAAAGTTCCACTTAAATTATATTCAAAGAAAAAGACTACAGCCTATAATGCCCTAGTTTTTACTGTAATGCTGTGTTTTCATATATGAATACCACTCACCCTCAGCACTGATAAGAGCTGTATCCAACAACGCCGGTTAGTGATCGTCACACTAGGCTGTTGAGATTATTCAAACAGCAACGACCTTAATGGTGAATTTCTCAGGCGATGTCGATGGCAAATCTGAACACCACCAACTCCACACACCAGCCACTTGATATCTGCTATTATGAACAGTATTTATGAATAACGAACACTCGTCGAACAACCTTGCTTTTTAGTCTTCGCTTCAACTCTGGGTAGAAATAATTTGCAAACAGCCTGTTGCCGGTCCACGCCGAATTCTCTGCATATACAACCAATGAGGTCAGGCGTGGAAGTTGCCTATACTATGCGAGTGTCCCGGACTTTGGTCGCGCTTGGCAAATATTGACCTGCAACTGTAGTTAGACCATAGCAGTCCTATGTTGACAAACCACTAGCTACACCAGTCTAGAGAGGTGTGATCACCTTTAGCAGTATTTGCATAAAACTCAGTGTGCTTGCTCCTAAAATAGCTACGGTCCAGGAGGTTTGAAAATATAGCTTCACTAGCTAAAAATCTGCAGTACACATTTTAATAAGAGCTGATGTGTTCTAACCAATCAATATTTCATACTGGTTAGTTAGTTAGTGCAAGATGGAACACGCACAGTTACATCACAGTGGGAATCGGGTAGACAGTCTTAAAAAAACGTCCCATCTTTCATGGCCCAGTCATGACATCGAGGGCACCAACAATGTGGTCTCCCTTTGAAGCGGCAAATGTTTTGGCATGTGTGGATCCTCTTGGTTGAATAGTACTCAAGAAGTATAAAGCTGAAAATCAAAAGAGGTCACGTGTCACTCATATACGGCAGAGGCATTTACCAAATGAATGCTTATAGAATAAGGATTTGATCCTCAGATAGGTGGATTTATGGACCAATCAATATCCTAGATCTGAGGCCAATTTTTTCGCGCTCGACAGTTACACCGCGTAACGCGAGTATGTCGAGCCCGGACCAGTCTACGTATTTTATTGGCAGTTGCTGTGCACTGATTGTTTTATTTCGCATTGTTCGCTTGATTGTTCGCTTGGATGCATTGTTTTTTTTTCAGTGTACTAAAGCAGCTCGCAGCTCGCAAATACAGCATTTCTGGAACCGAGAAACAGCGTGTGAACGCTCGGTCGGCGTATTTGTCTCAGATTTGGTATCTCGCAAATACCGAATTTCATAATACGAGATCGCATGTGAACGACAGCTAATAATGTATTGCCTACACAAGGGTAGAAATTAACTTTTGAACATGGAGTCCCACGCGAATTCCTTAACCTGAAAAAGAACAAGTCCGCTGCAAAATGAGGAAGGCCGCAGTCCGAGTTCAAAATTAAAGATATTCAACAATAACGCATGTGATTATTTTTAAGATTCATGCAGTTGCACGTCTGCCAAATTTTCTTTGGACATTACCTAAAAAAATGCGCTCATTCCGCGAGGCGTGCTCGGAACGAACTAGTTTATATGGCAGAATTTTCAGGGAGTCACACAGACTCCTGCATATGTCAAATCAGGAGATCCGACTTGACTCCTCGCACCCTGCCTACAGATTTAGATAATGTACATGATACAATTTTGTATAAACAAGTGCCGCGAAGCGACAGCGCTCATCTCTAACGTCTATTGCGTGACTCTGTGGTGGAGTGGTGGGATTCTAGTAAACCCTGTTAGTCCAAATGTGTTCACATACACGCCGAAACAGTGGAATGCACAGGGATGGTATCAGGACCTTCTCAAAGGAATGTTCGTTGGGATCGTTATGAAAGTTGCCACGAGATGGCGCGTACGTTTAACTTAAGTGTCTTCAGATTAAAGATGGAAGCTCTGATCGTACGTAGTAGCAATAGTAGCAACAACTATTTGCAAGACAGAATAGGTAAGCACTCATCCATTTTACCTACGCAAGCCTACAGACTGCAATAGAGAGCTGCCACGTGTAACCAATTAATGCAGGCAAAAACTGCTCCAACACATGCACTGGCAGCAGCCACTGCAGTGGCATACGTTACATGTAAACATACTGACAGTACAGAATGCCATAGAAATTATACGATTTAAGGAACATACACCTTCTTTAACCAAATTTAGCTTTTGAAATTTCATGTGACATTGTAGCCTCATACATCCAGGCATGTATAGATTCTACTAGCAAACCCGGCAGTCAAATTTTTCTAACAGACAGTTAACAATCCAAGTTTAACCCTCTCTTGAGGGTCAAAAGGTTATCTGACACTTACTCTTCGCATGTCAGCAGAAGATAGATTTCATGGTCCTTTCAATAATGCATAAAAATGCTAGGTCACCGCGTGAAACAAAAAAGTTTTCAATCGGCTCCGTCAGACCATGTCCTCAGAAAATGTCTAAATCTGCCCAGGCCCAATGACCTTGTGACTGTGACCTCCAATTTCGGCACAGTGATGGCTTTTCCTACATCATGATGCTATACACCGACTATCAGCGAGCCTAGGTCGAGCCGTTTAGATTTGTGCCGGCAATTCTGCATTTCCTCCCTATACCTTAAAGGAAACAGTAGCCTCTAGGTTCTAGGGTTATTTTCAGCTAATTTAGGTTATAATTGCGCTACATAAAAAGTTTCATGTTCAATCACTATTAGAAATATTTTTAAAAAATGTTTTAAAACTAACGACTACAGTTTGATTACAACGACGGTGGCGCCACTCAGAGCGGCACGATCTGAGAAGTTGCGCAAAACCATTTTCCAGCCAAGGGCTACAGACCGAGGTATTTCTTATTTATTCATTTAAAAGCAAAAGGATTGTAAATCTTATAAACGACATATAGTTTCAGTTATAAATATGGATAAATTTGCCCTAAAATGAATATCGTTCGTTAAATAGCATTTAGGTATATAATATAATTGCACTTTTGTGATTAGCCCTCTCACATTACCTGCAAAATAAAAATGCAAATACGCAACTTTTTCAGGGTGGCAGCACGGTCGCGGGTGTCATGGCGCCGTTCAAATTTTGTAGCGTTGATGTGTAAATAATTAATTAAGTATCTGGTGACAAATACATGTGGGTATAGACGATTTGCATACAGTAAGTACAGTTGTATGCAGTAAAATCCTAGAGGCTACTGTCCCTTAAGTAAGGAGTCAATGTTCCCCTTCTTTTACACCCTCTTACCTGTTGACCTTTGACCCCCAGCTTCGACATCCCAACTCGTTTTCGGATTACCCCCACGTCCCGAATACGTGACCGTACGTCGAGCGGTTAAGATTTGTGCCCAACTGTT